>NW_026697158.1:0-126779 GCF_030435755.1 Ochotona princeps | reverse complement strand
TCAACTACAATTGGCACACTAACTTCACACACCGATCAGGCTTCCAAGCAGCTCTCAAGGGAACTCAGTTTTCACACTCTATGCTTAGTGCCTTTGAGTGCATTATCTAGGAATGAACCTGGTAGAGCATCCCACACAAACGAATGCTCCACATGCGGGTTTCACATGCCACCAACTCCACATTCACAGGCAACTTCAGCGCCACAGCCATTTTCAGATAAGCACTCAATGCAAAGGCTCTAGACGCAAATATTGGTGTGAGAGCTAATTCAATCAAGGAAACACTGCATGTTGGTGAAGGGCATATTGAAGAAGGATCAGCCGAGTGTTCTTGTGGGAGAACAACTCCATTTGGCTCACTAACTTCACACACCATCAGGCTTCCAAGCAGCTCTCAAGGAAACTCAGTTTTCACACTCTATGCATAGTGCCCTTTGAGTGCATTATCTAGGACATAACCTGGTAGAGCATCCCACACAAACGAATGCTCCACATGCGGTTTCACATGCACCAACTCCACATTCACAGGCAACCTCAGCGCCACAGCCGTTTTCAGATAGCCCTCAATGCAAAGGCTCTAGGCGCAAATATTGGTGTGAGAGCTAATTCAATCAAGGAAACACTGCATGTTGGTGAAGGGCATATTGAAGAAAGATCAGCCGAGTGGTTCTTGTGGGAGAACAACTCCATTTGGCTCACTAACTTCACACACCATCAGGCTTCCAAGCAGCTCTCAAGGAAACTCAGTTTTCACACTCTATGCTTAGTGCCCTTTGAGTGCATTATCTAGGAAATAACCTGGTAGAGCATCCCACACAAACGAATGCTCCACATGCGGGTTTCACATGCCACCAACTCCACATTCACAGGCAACGTAAGCGCCACAGCCGTTTTCAGATAGCCCTCAATGCAAAGGCTCTAGATGCAAATGTTGGTGTGAGAGCTAATTCAATCAAGGAAACACTGCATGTTGGTGAAGGGCATATTGAAGAAGGATCAGCCGAGTGGTTCTTGTGGGAGAACAACTCCATTTGGCTCACTAACTTCACACACCATCAGGCTTCCAAGCAGCTCTCAAGGAAACTCAGTTTTCACACTCTATGCTTAGTGCCCTTTGAGTGCATTATCTAGGAATGAACCTGGTAGAGCATCCCACACAAACGAATGCTCCACATGCGGGTTTCACATGCCACCAACTCCACATTCACAGGCAACTTCAGCGCCACAGCCGTTTTCAGATAGCACTCAATGCAAAGGCTCTAGACGCAAATATTGGTGTGAGAGCTAATTCAATCAAGGAAACACTGCATGTTGGTGAAGGGCATATTGAAGAAGGATCAGCCGAGTGGTTCTTGTGGGAGAACAACTCCAGTTGGCTCACTAACTTCACACACCATCAGGCTTCCAAGCAGCTCTCAAGGAAACTCAGTTTTCACACTCTATGCTTAGTGCCCTTTGAGTGCATTATCTAGGAATGAACCTGGTAGAGCATCCCACACAAACGAATGCTCCACATGCGGGTTTCACATGCCACCAACTCCACATTCACAGGCAACTTCAGCGCCTCAGCCATTTTCAGATAGCCCTCAATGCAAAGGCTCTAGACGCAAATATTGGTGTGAGAGCTAATTCAATCAAGGAAACACTGCATGTTGGTGAAGGGCATATTGAAGAAAGATCAGCCGAGTGGTTCTTGTGGGAGAACAACTCCATTTGGCTCACTAACTTCACACACCATCAGGCTTCCAAGCAGCTCTCAAGGAAACTCAGTTTTCACACTCTATGCTTAGTGCCCTTTGAGTGCCTAGGACTGAAATGAAGCTTGGTGAGCATCCCACACAAACGAATGTTCCACATGCGGGTTTCACATGCCAGCAACTCCACATTCACAGGCAACCTCAGCGCCACAGCCGTTTTCAGATAGCCCTCAATGCAAAGGCTCTAGACGCAAATATTGGTGTGAGAGCTAATTCAATCAAGGAAACACTGCAGTTGGTGAAGGGCATATTGAAGAAGGATCAGCCGAGTGGTTCTTGTGGGAGAACAACTCCATTTGGCTCACTAACTTCACACACCATCAGGCTTCCAAGCAGCTCTCAAGGAAACTCAGTTTTCACACTCTATGCTTAGTGCCCTTTGAGTGCCTAGGACTGAAATGAAGCTTGGTGAGCATCCCACACAAACGAATGCTCCACATGCGGGTTTCACATGCCACCAACTCCACATTCACAGGCAACTTCAGCGCCACAGCCGTTTTCAGATAGCCCTCAATGCAAAGGCTCTAGACGCAAATATTGGTGTGAGAGCTAATTCAATCAAGGAAACACTGCATGTTGGTGAAGGGCATATTGAAGAAGGATCAGCCGAGTGGTTCTTGTGGGAGAACAACTCCATTTGGCTCACTAACTTCACACACCATCAGGCTTCCAAGCAGCTCTCAAGGAAACTCAGTTTTCACACTCTATGCTTAGTGCCCTTTGAGTGCATTATCTAGGAATGAACCTGGTAGAGCATCCCACACAAACGAATGCTCCACATGCGGGTTTCACATGCCACCAACTCCACATTCACAGGCAACTTCAGCACCATGGCTGTTTTCAGATACTCCTCAATGCAAAGGCTCTAGGAGCAAATATTGGTGTGAGAGCTAATTCAATCAAGGAAATACTGCATGTTGGTGAAGGGCATATTGAAGAAGCATCAGCCGAGTGGTTCTTGTGGGAGAACAACTCCTTTTGGCTCACTAACTTCACACACCATCAGGCTTCCAAGCAGCTCTCAAGGAAACTCAGTTTTCACACTCTATGCTTAGTGCCCTTTGAGTGCCTAGGACTGAAATGAAGCTTGGTGAGCATCCCACACAAACGAATGCTCCACATGCGGGTTTCACATGCCACCAACTCCACATTCACAGGCAACTTCAGCGCCACAGCCGTTTTCAGATAGCCCTCAATGCAAAGGCTCTAGACGCAAATATTGGTGTGAGAGCTAATTCAATCAAGGAAACACTGCATGTTGGTGAAAGGCATATTGAAGAAGGATCAGCCGAGTAGTTCTTGTGGGAGAACAACTCCATTTGGCTCACTAACTTCACACACCATCAGGCTTCCAAGCAGCTCTCAAGGAAACTCAGTTTTCACACTCTATGCTTAGTGCCCTTTGAGTGCCTAGGACTGAAATGAAACTTGGTGAGCATCCCACGCAAACGAATGCTCCACATGCGGGTTTCACATGCCACCAACTCCACATTCACAGGCAACGTCAGCGCCACAGCCGTTTTCAGATAGCCCTCAATGCAAAGGCTCTAGAGGCAAATATTGGTGTGAGAGCTAATTCAATCAAGGAAACACTGCATGTTGGTGAAGGGCATATTGAAGAAGGATCAGATGAGTGGTTCTTGTGGGAGAACAACTCCATTTGGCTCACTAACTTCACACACCATCAGGCTTCCAAGCAGCTCTCAAGGAAACTCAGTTTTCACACTCTATGCTTAGTGCCCTTTGAGTGCATTATCTAGGAATGAACCTGGTAGAGCATCCCACACAAACGAATGCTCCACATGCGGGTTTCACATGCCACCAACTCCATATTCACAGGTAACTTCAGCGCCACAGCCGTTTTCAGATAGCCCTCAATGCAAAGGCTTTAGACGCAAATATTGGTGTGAGAGCTAATTCAATCAAGGAAACACTGCATGTTGGTGAAGGGCATATTGAAGAAGGATCAGATGAGTGGTTCTTGTGGGAGAACAACTCCTTTTGGCTCACTAACTTCACACACCATCAGGCTTCCAAGCAGCTCTCAAGGAAACTCAGTTTTCACACTCTATGCTTAGTGCCCTTTGAGTGCCTAGGACTGAAATGAAGCTTGGTGAGCATCCCACACAAACGAATGCTCCACATGCGGGTTTCACATGCCACCAACTCCACATTCACAGGCAACTTCAGCGCTACAGCCGTTTTCAGATAGCCCTCAATGCAAAGGCTCAAGACGCAAATATTGGTGTGAGAGCTAATTCAATCAAGGAAACACTGCATGTTGGTGAAGGGCATATTGAAGAAGGATCAGCCAAGTGGTTCTTGTGGGAGAACAACTCCATTTGGCTCACTAACTTCACACACCATCAGGCTTCCATGCAGCTCTCAAGGAAACTCAGTTTTCACACTCTATGCTTAGTGCCCTTTGAGTGCATTATCTAGGAATGAACCTGGTAGAGCATCCCACACAAACGAATGCTCCACATGCGGGTTTCACATGCCACCAACTCCACATTCACAGGCAACTTCAGCGCCACAGCCATTTTCAGATAGCACTCAATGCAAAGGCTCTAGACGCAAATATTGGTGTGAGAGCTAATTCAATCAAGGAAACACTGCATGTTGGTGAAGGGCATATTGAAGAAGGATCAGCCGAGTGGTTCTTGTGGGAGAACAACTCCATTTGGCTCACTAACTTCACACACCATCAGGCTTCCAAGCAGCTCTCAAGGAAACTCAGTTTTCACACTCTATGCTTAGTGCCCTTTGAGTGCATTATCTAGGAAATAACCTGGTAGAGCATCCCACACAAACGAATGCTCCACATGCGGGTTTCACATGCCACCAACTCCACATTCACAGGCAACCTCAGCGCCACAGCCGTTTTCAGATAGCCCTCAATGCAAAGGCTCTAGGCGCAAATATTGGTGTGAGAGCTAATTCAATCAAGGAAACACTGCATGTTGGTGAAGGGCATATTGAAGAAAGATCAGCCGAGTGGTTCTTGTGGGAGAACAACTCCATTTGGCTCACTAACTTCACACACCATCAGGCTTCCAAGCAGCTCTCAAGGAAACTCAGTTTTCACACTCTATGCTTAGTGCCCTTTGAGTGCATTATCTAGGAAATAACCTGGTAGAGCATCCCACACAAACGAATGCTCCACATGCGGGTTTCACATGCCACCAACTCCACATTCACAGGCAACGTAAGCGCCACAGCCGTTTTCAGATAGCCCTCAATGCAAAGGCTCTAGATGCAAATGTTGGTGTGAGAGCTAATTCAATCAAGGAAACACTGCATGTTGGTGAAGGGCATATTGAAGAAGGATCAGCCGAGTGGTTCTTGTGGGAGAACAACTCCATTTGGCTCACTAACTTCACACACCATCAGGCTTCCAAGCAGCTCTCAAGGAAACTCAGTTTTCACACTCTATGCTTAGTGCCCTTTGAGTGCATTATCTAGGAATGAACCTGGTAGAGCATCCCACACAAACGAATGCTCCACATGCGGGTTTCACATGCCACCAACTCCACATTCACAGGCAACTTCAGCGCCACAGCCGTTTTCAGATAGCACTCAATGCAAAGGCTCTAGACGCAAATATTGGTGTGAGAGCTAATTCAATCAAGGAAACACTGCATGTTGGTGAAGGGCATATTGAAGAAGGATCAGCCGAGTGGTTCTTGTGGGAGAACAACTCCAGTTGGCTCACTAACTTCACACACCATCAGGCTTCCAAGCAGCTCTCAAGGAAACTCAGTTTTCACACTCTATGCTTAGTGCCCTTTGAGTGCATTATCTAGGAATGAACCTGGTAGAGCATCCCACACAAACGAATGCTCCACATGCGGGTTTCACATGCCACCAACTCCACATTCACAGGCAACGTCAGCGCCACAGCCGTTTTCAGATAGCCCTCAATGCAAAGGCTCTAGACGCAAATATTGGTGTGAGAGCTAATTCAATCAAGGAAACACTGCATGTTGGTGAAGGGCATATTGAAGAAGGATCAGCCGAGTGGTTCTTGTGGGAAAACAACTCCATTTGGCTCACTAACTTCACACACCATCAGGCTTCCAAGCAGCTCTCAAGGAAACTCAGTTTTCACACTCTATGCTTAGTGCCCTTTGAGTGCCTAGGACTGAAATGAAACTTGGTAAGCATCCCACACAAACGAATGCTCCCCATGCGGGTTTCACATGCCACCAACTCCACATTCTCAGGCAACTTCAGCGCCACAGCCGTTTTCAGATAGCCCTCAATGCAAAGGCTCTAGACGCAAATACTGGTGTGAGAGCTAATTCAATCAAGGAAACACTGCATGTTGATGAAGAGCATATTGAAGAAGGATCAGCCGAGTGGTTCTTGTGGGAGAACAACTCCATTTGGCTCACTAACTTCACACACCATCAGGCTTCCAAGCAGCTCTCAAGGAAACTCAATTTTCACACTCTATGCTTAGTGCCCTTTGAGTGCATTATCTAGGAATGAACCTGGTAGAGCATCCCACACAAACGAATGCTGCACATGCGGGTTTCACATGCCACCAACTCCACATTCACAGGCAACTTCAACGCCATGGCTGTTTTCAGATAGCCCTCAATGCAAAGGATCTAGACGCAAATATTGGTGTGAGAGCTAATTCAATCAAGGAAACACTGCATGTTGGTGAAGGGCATATTGAAGAAGGATCAGCCGAGTGGTTCTTGTGGGAGAACAACTCCATTTGGCTCACTAACTTCACACACCATCAGGCTTCCAAGCAGCTCTCAAGGAAACTCAGTTTTCACACTCTATGATTAGGGCCCTTTGAGTGCATTATCTAGGAATGAACCTGGTAGAGCATCCCACACAAACGAATGCTCCACATGCGGGTTTCACATGCCACCAACTCCACATTCACAGGCAACTTCAGCGCCTCAGCCGTTTTCAGATAGCCCTCAATGCAAAGGCTCTAGACGCAAATATTGGTGTGAGAGCTAATTCAATCAAGGAAACACTGCATGTTAGTGAAGGGCATATTGAAGAAAGATCAGCCGAGTGGTTCTTGTGGGAGAACAACTCCATTTGGCTCACTAACTTCACACACCATCAGGCTTCCAAGCAGCTCTCAAGGAAACTCAGTTTTCACACTCTATGCTTAGTGCCCTTTGAGTGCCTAGGACTGAAATGAAGCTTGGTGAGCATCCCACACAAACGAATGCTCCACATGCGGGTTTCACATGCCACCAACTCCACATTCACAGGCAACCTCAGCGCCACAGCCGTTTTCAGATAGCCCTCAATGCAAAGGCTCTAGACGCAAATATTGGTGTGAGAGCTAATTCAATCAAGGAAACACTGCATGTTGGTGAAGGGCATATTGAAGAAGGATCAGCCGAGTGGTTCTTGTGGGAGAACAACTCCATTTGGCTCACTAACTTCACACACCATCAGGCTTCCAAGCAGCTCTCAAGGAAACTCAGTTTTCACACTCTATGATTAGGGCCCTTTGAGTGCATTTTCTAGGAATGAACCTGGTAGAGCATCCCACACAAACGAATGCTCCACATGCGGGTTTCACATGCCACCAACTCCACATTCACAGGCAACTTCAGCGCCTCAGCCGTTTTCAGATAGCCCTCAATGCAAAGGCTCTAGGCGCAAATATTGGTGTGAGAGCTAATTCAATCAAGGAAATACTGCATGTTGGTGAAGGGCATATTGAAGAAGGATCAGCCAAGTGGTTCTTGTGGGAGAACAACTCCTTTTGGCTCACTAACTTCACACACCATCAGGCTTCCAAGCAGCTCTCAAGGAAACTCAGTTTTCACACTCTATGCTTAGTGCCCTTTGAGTGCCTAGGACTGAAATGAAGCTTGGTGAGCATCCCACACAAACGAATGCTCCACATGCGGGTTTCACATGCCACCAACTCCACATTCTCAGGCAACTTCAGCGCCTCAGCCGTTTTCAGATAGCCCTCAATGCAAAGGCTCTAGACGCAAATATTGGTGTGAGAGCTAATTCAATCAAGGAAACACTGCATGTTGGTGAAGGGCATATTGAAGAAGGATCAGCCGAGTGGTTCTTGTGGGAGAACAACTCCATTTGGCTCACTAACTTTACACACCATCAGGCTTCCAAGCAGCTCTCAAGGAAACTCAGTTTTCACACTCTATGCTTAGTGCCCTTTGAGTGCATTATCTAGGAATGAACCTGGTAGAGCATCCCACACAAACGAATGCTCCACATGCGGGTTTCACATGCCACCAACTCCACATTCACAGGCAACTTCAGCGCCATGGTTGTTTTCAGATAGCCCTCAATGCAAAGGCTCTAGACGCAAATAATGGTGTGAGAGCTAATTCAATCAAGGAAACACTGCATGTTGGTGAAGGGCATATTGAAGAAGGATCAGCCAAGTGGTTCTTGTGGGAGAACAACTCCATTTGGCTCACTAACTTCACACACCATCAGGCTTCCAAGCAGCTCTCAAGGAAACTCAGTTTTCACACTCTATGCTTAGTGCCCTTTGAGGGCATTATCTAGGAAATAACCTGGTAGAGCATCCCACACAAACGAATGCTCCACATGCGGGTTTCACATGCCACCAACTCCACATTCACAGGCAACGTCAGCGCCACAGCCGTTTTCAGATAGCCCTCAATGCAAAGGCTCTAGACGCAAATATTGGTGTGAGAGCTAATTCAATCAAGGAAACACTGCATGTTGGTGAAGGGCATATTGAAGAAGGATCAGCCGAGTGGTTCTTGTGGGAGAACAACTCCATTTGGCTCACTAACTTCACACACCATCAGGCTTCCAAGCAGCTCTCAAGGAAACTCAGTTTTCACACTCTATGCTTAGTGCCCTTTGAGTGCCTAGGACTGAAATGAAGCTTGGTGAGCATCCCACACAAACGAATGCTCCACATGCGGGTTTCACATGCCACCAACTCCACATTCACAGGCAACTTCAGGGCCACAGCCGTTTTCAGATAGCCCTCAATGCAAAGGTTCTAGACGTAAATGTTGGTGTGAGAGCTAATTCAATCAAGGAAACACTGCATGTTGGTGAAGGGCATATTGAAGAAGGATCAGCCGAGTGGTTCTTGTGGGAGAACAACTCCATTTGGCTCACTAACTTCACACACCATCAGGCTTCCAAGCAGCTCTCAAGGAAACTCAGTTTTCACACTCTATGCTTAGTGCCCTTTGAGTGCATTATCTAGGAAATAACCTGGTAGAGCATCCCACACAAACGAATGCTCCACATGCGGGTTTCACATGCCACCAACTCCACATTCACAGGCAACCTCAGCGCCACAGCCGTTTTCAGATAGCCCTCAATGCAAAGGCTCTAGGCGCAAATATTGGTGTGAGAGCTAATTCAATCAAGGAAACACTGCATGTTGGTGAAGGGCATATTGAAGAAAGATCAGCCGAGTGGTTCTTGTGGGAGAACAACTCCATTTGGCTCACTAACTTCACACACCATCAGGCTTCCAAGCAGCTCTCAAGGAAACTCAGTTTTCACACTCTATGCTTAGTGCCCTTTGAGTGCATTATCTAGGAAATAACCTGGTAGAGCATCCCACACAAACGAATGCTCCACATGCGGGTTTCACATGCCACCAACTCCACATTCACAGGCAACGTAAGCGCCACAGCCGTTTTCAGATAGCCCTCAATGCAAAGGCTCTAGATGCAAATGTTGGTGTGAGAGCTAATTCAATCAAGGAAACACTGCATGTTGGTGAAGGGCATATTGAAGAAGGATCAGCCGAGTGGTTCTTGTGGGAGAACAACTCCATTTGGCTCACTAACTTCACACACCATCAGGCTTCCAAGCAGCTCTCAAGGAAACTCAGTTTTCACACTCTATGCTTAGTGCTCTTTGAGTGCATTATCTAGGAATGAACCTGGTAGAGCATCCCACACAAACGAATGCTCCACATGCGGGTTTCACATGCCACCAACTCCACATTCACAGGCAACTTCAGCGCCACAGCCGTTTTCAGATAGCACTCAATGCAAAGGCTCTAGACGCAAATATTGGTGTGAGAGCTAATTCAATCAAGGAAACACTGCATGTTGGTGAAGGGCATATTGAAGAAGGATCAGCCGAGTGGTTCTTGTGGGAGAACAACTCCAGTTGGCTCACTAACTTCACACACCATCAGGCTTCCAAGCAGCTCTCAAGGAAACTCAGTTTTCACACTCTATGCTTAGTGCCCTTTGAGTGCATTATCTAGGAATGAACCTGGTAGAGCATCCCACACAAACGAATGCTCCACATGCGGGTTTCACATGCCACCAACTCCACATTCACAGGCAACGTCAGCGCCACAGCCGTTTTCAGATAGCCCTCAATGCAAAGGCTCTAGACGCAAATATTGGTGTGAGAGCTAATTCAATCAAGGAAACACTGCATGTTGGTGAAGGGCATATTGAAGAAGGATCAGCCGAGTGGTTCTTGTGGGAAAACAACTCCATTTGGCTCACTAACTTCACACACCATCAGGCTTCCAAGCAGCTCTCAAGGAAACTCAGTTTTCACACTCTATGCTTAGTGCCCTTTGAGTGCCTAGGACTGAAATGAAACTTGGTAAGCATCCACACAAACGAATGCTCCACATGCGGGTTTCACATGCCACCAACTCCACATTCACAGGCACCTTCAGCGCCACAGCCGTTTTCAGATAGCCCTCAATGCAAAGGTTCTAGATGCAAATGTTGGTGTGAGAGCTAATTCAATCAAGGAAACACTGCATGTTGGTGAAGGGCATATTGAAGAAGGATCAGCCGAGTGGTTCTTGTGGGAGAACAACTCCATTTGGCTCACTAACTTCACACACCATCAGGCTTCCAAGCAGCTCTCAAGGAAACTCAGTTTTCACACTCGATGCTTAGTGCCCTTTGAGTGCCTAGGACTGAAATGAAGCTGGTAGAGCATCCCACACAAACGAATGCTCCCCATGCGGGTTTCACATGCCACCAACTCCACATTCTCAGGCAACTTCAGCGCCACAGCCGTTTTCAGATAGCCCTCAATGCAAAGGCTCTAGACGCAAATACTGGTGTGAGAGCTAATTCAATCAAGGAAACACTGCATGTTGATGAAGAGCATATTGAAGAAGGATCAGCCGAGTGGTTCTTGTGGGAGAACAACTCCATTTGGCTCACTAACTTCACACACCATCAGGCTTCCAAGCAGCTCTCAAGGAAACTCAATTTTCACACTCTATGCTTAGTGCCCTTTGAGTGCATTATCTAGGAATGAACCTGGTAGAGCATCCCACACAAACGAATGCTGCACATGCGGGTTTCACATGCCACCAACTCCACATTCACAGGCAACTTCAACGCCATGGCTGTTTTCAGATAGCCCTCAATGCAAAGGATCTAGACGCAAATATTGGTGTGAGAGCTAATTCAATCAAGGAAACACTGCATGTTGGTGAAGGGCATATTGAAGAAGGATCAGCCGAGTGGTTCTTGTGGGAGAACAACTCCATTTGGCTCACTAACTTCACACACCATCAGGCTTCCAAGCAGCTCTCAAGGAAACTCAGTTTTCACACTCTATGATTAGGGCGCTTTGAGTGCATTATCTAGGAATGAACCTGGTAGAGCATCCCACACAAACGAATGCTCCACATGCGGGTTTCACATGCCACCAACTCCACATTCACAGGCAACTTCAGCGCCTCAGCCGTTTTCAGATAGCCCTCAATGCAAAGGCTCTAGACGCAAATATTGGTGTGAGAGCTAATTCAATCAAGGAAACACTGCATGTTAGTGAAGGGCATATTGAAGAAAGATCAGCCGAGTGGTTCTTGTGGGAGAACAACTCCATTTGGCTCACTAACTTCACACACCATCAGGCTTCCAAGCAGCTCTCAAGGAAACTCAGTTTTCACACTCTATGCTTAGTGCCCTTTGAGTGCCTAGGACTGAAATGAAGCTTGGTGAGCATCCCACACAAACGAATGCTCCACATGCGGGTTTCACATGCCACCAACTCCACATTCACAGGCAACCTCAGCGCCACAGCCGTTTTCAGATAGCCCTCAATGCAAAGGCTCTAGACGCAAATACTGGTGTGAGAGCTAATTCAATCAAGGAAACACTGCATGTTGGTGAAGGGCATATTGAAGAAGGATCAGCCGAGTGGTTCTTGTGGGAGAACAACTCCATTTGGCTCACTAACTTCACACACCATCAGGCTTCCAAGCAGCTCTCAAGGAAACTCAGTTTTCACACTCTATGATTAGGGCCCTTTGAGTGCATTTTCTAGGAATGAACCTGGTAGAGCATCCCACACAAACGAATGCTCCACATGCGGGTTTCACATGCCACCAACTCCACATTCACAGGCAACTTCAGCGCCTCAGCCGTTTTCAGATAGCCCTCAATGCAAAGGCTCTAGGCGCAAATATTGGTGTGAGAGCTAATTCAATCAAGGAAATACTGCATGTTGGTGAAGGGCATATTGAAGAAGGATCAGCCAAGTGGTTCTTGTGGGAGAACAACTCCTTCTGGCTCACTAACTTCACACACCATCAGGCTTCCAAGCAGCTCTCAAGGAAACTCAGTTTTCACACTCTATGCTTAGTGCCCTTTGAGTGCCTAGGACTGAAATGAAGCTTGGTGAGCATCCCACACAAACGAATGCTCCACATGCGGGTTTCACATGCCACCAACTCCACATTCACAGGCAACCTCAGCGCCACAGCCGTTTTCAGATAGCCCTCAATGCAAAGGCTCTAGACGCAAATACTGGTGTGAGAGCTAATTCAATCAAGGAAACACTGCATGTTGGTGAAGGGCATATTGAAGAAGGATCAGCCGAGTGGTTCTTGTGGGAGAACAACTCCATTTGGCTCACTAACTTCACACACCATCAGGCTTCCAAGCAGCTCTCAAGGAAACTCAGTTTTCACACTCTATGATTAGGGCCCTTTGAGTGCATTTTCTAGAATGAACCTGGTAGAGCATCCCACACAAACGAATGCTCCACATGCGGGTTTCACATGCCACCAACTCCACATTCACAGGCAACTTCAGCGCCTCAGCCGTTTTCAGATAGCCCTCAATGCAAAGGCTCTAGGCGCAAATATTGGTGTGAGAGCTAATTCAATCAAGGAAATACTGCATGTTGGTGAAGGGCATATTGAAGAAGGATCAGCCAAGTGGTTCTTGTGGGAGAACAACTCCTTTTGGCTCACTAACTTCACACACCATCAGGCTTCCAAGCAGCTCTCAAGGAAACTCAGTTTTCACACTCTATGCTTAGTGCCCTTTGAGTGCCTAGGACTGAAATGAAGCTTGGTGAGCATCCCACACAAACGAATGCTCCACATGCGGGTTTCACATGCCACCAACTCCACATTCTCAGGCAACTTCAGCGCCTCAGCCGTTTTCAGATAGCCCTCAATGCAAAGGCTCTAGACGCAAATATTGGTGTGAGAGCTAATTCAATCAAGGAAACACTGCATGTTGGTGAAGGGCATATTGAAGAAGGATCAGCCGAGTGGTTCTTGTGGGAGAACAACTCCATTTGGCTCACTAACTTTACACACCATCAGGCTTCCAAGCAGCTCTCAAGGAAACTCAGTTTTCACACTCTATGCTTAGTGCCCTTTGAGTGCATTATCTAGGAATGAACCTGGTAGAGCATCCCACACAAACGAATGCTCCACATGCGGGTTTCACATGCCACCAACTCCACATTCACAGGCAACTTCAGCGCCATGGTTGTTTTCAGATAGCCCTCAATGCAAAGGCTCTAGACGCAAATAATGGTGTGAGAGCTAATTCAATCAAGGAAACACTGCATGTTGGTGAAGGGCATATTGAAGAAGGATCAGCCAAGTGGTTCTTGTGGGAGAACAACTCCATTTGGCTCACTAACTTCACACACCATCAGGCTTCCAAGCAGCTCTCAAGGAAACTCAGTTTTCACACTCTATGCTTAGTGCCCTTTGAGGGCATTATCTAGGAAATAACCTGTAGAGCATCCCACACAAACGAATGCTCCACATGCGGGTTTCACATGCCACCAACTCCACATTCACAGGCAACGTCAGCGCCACAGCCATTTTCAGATAGCCCTCAATGCAAAGGCTCTAGACGCAAATATTGGTGTGAGAGCTAATTCAATCAAGGAAACACTGCATGTTGGTGAAGGGCATATTGAAGAAGGATCAGCCGAGCGGTTCTTGTGGGAGAACAACTCCATTTGGCTCACTAACTTCACACACCATCAGGCTTCCAAGCAGCTCTCAAGGAAACTCAGTTTTCACACTCGATGCTTAGTGCCCTTTGAGTGCCTAGGACTGAAATGAAGCTGGTAGAGCATCCCACACAAACGAATGCTCCCCATGCGGGTTTCACATGCCACCAACTCCACATTCACAGGCAACTTCAACGCCATGGCTGTTTTCAGATAGCCCTCAATGCAAAGGATCTAGACGCAAATATTGGTGTGAGAGCTAATTCAATCAAGGAAACACTGCATGTTGGTGAAGGGCATATTGAAGAAGAATCAGCCGAGTGGTTCTTGTGGGAGAACAACTCCATTTGGCTCACTAACTTCACACACCATCAGGCTTCCAAGCAGCTCTCAAGGAACTCAGTTTTCACACTCTATGATTAGGGCCCTTTGAGTGCATTTTCTAGGAATGAACCTGGTAGAGCATCCCACACAAACGAATGCTCCACATGCGGGTTTCACATGCCACCAACTCCACATTCACAGGCAACTTAGCGCCTCAGCCGTTTCAGATAGCCCTCAATGCAAAGGCTCTAGACGCAAATATTGGTGTGAGAGCTAATTCAATCAAGGAAACACTGCATGTTGGTGAAGGGAATATTGAAGAAAGATCAGCCGAGTGGTTCTTGTGGGAGAACAACTCCATTTGGCTCACTAACTTCACACACCATCAGGCTTCCAAGCAGCTCTCAAGGAAACTCAGTTTTCACACTCTATGCTTAGTGCCCTTTGAGTGCCTAGGACTGAAATGAAGCTTGGTGAGCATCCCACACAAACGAATGCTCCACATGCGGGTTTCACATGCCACCAACTCCACATTCACAGGCAACCTCAGCGCCACAGCCGTTTTCAGATAGCCCTCAATGCAAAGGCTCTAGACGCAAATATTGGTGTGAGAGCTAATTCAATCAAGGAAACACTGCATGTTGGTGAAGGGCATATTGAAGAAGGATCAGCCGAGTGGTTCTTGTGGAAGAACAACTCCATTTGGCTCACTAACTTCACACACCATCAGGCTTCCAAGCAGCTCTCAAGGAAACTCAGTTTTCACACTCTATGATTAGGGCCCTTTGAGTGCATTTTCTAGGAATGAACCTGGTAGAGCATCCCACACAAACGAATGCTCCACATGCGGGTTTCACATGCCACCAACTCCACATTCACAGGCAACTTCAGGGCCACAGTCGTTTTCAGATAGCCCTCAATGCAAAGGCTCTAGGCGCAAATATTGGTGTGAGAGCTAATTCAATCAAGGAAATACTGCATGTTGGTGAAGGGCATAATGAAGAAGGATCAGCCAAGTGGTTCTTGTGGGAGAACAACTCCTTTTGGCTCACTAACTTCACACACCATCAGGCTTCCAAGCAGCTCTCAAGGAAACTCAGTTTTCACACTCTATGCTTAGTGCCTTTGAGTGCCTAGGACTGAAATGAAGCTTGGTGAGCATCCCACACAAACGAATGCTCCACATGCGGGTTTCACATGCCACCAACTCCACATTCTCAGGCAACTTCAGCGCCTCAGCCGTTTTCAGATAGCCCTCAATGCAAAGGCTCTAGACGCAAATATTGGTGTGAGAGCTAATTCAATCAAGGAAACACTGCATGTTGGTGAAGGGCATATTGAAGAAGGATCAGCCGAGTGGTTCTTGTGGGAGAACAACTCCATTTGGCTCACTAACTTCACACACCATCAGGCTTCCAAGCAGCTCTCAAGGAAACTCAGTTTTCACACTCTATGCTTAGTGCCCTTTGAGTGCATTATCTAGGAATGAACCTGGTAGAGCATCCCACACAAACGAATGCTCCACATGCGGGTTTCACATGCCACCAACTCCACATTCACAGGCAACTTCAGCGCCATGGTTGTTTTCAGATAGCCCTCAATGCAAAGGCTCTAGACGCAAATATTGGTGTGAGAGCTAATTCAATCAAGGAAACACTGCATGTTGGTGAAGGGCATATTGAAGAAGGATCAGCCGAGTGGTTCTTGTGGGAGAACAACTCCATTTGGCTCACTAACTTCACACACCATCAGGCTTCCAAGCAGCTCTCAAGGAAACTCAGTTTTCACACTCTATGCTTAGTGCCCTTTGAGGGCATTATCTAGGAAATAACCTGGTAGAGCATCCCACACAAACGAATGCTCCACATGCGGGTTTCACATGCCACCAACTCCACATTCACAGGCAACCTCAGCGCCACAGCCGTTTTTAGATAGCCCTCAATGCAAAGGCTCTAGACGCAAATATTGGTGTGAGAGCTAATTCAATCAAGGAAACACTGCATGTTGGTGAAGGGCATATTGAAGAAGGATCAGCCAAGTGGTTCTTTTGGGAGAACAACTCCATTTGGCTCACTAACTTCACACACCATCAGGCTTCCAAGCAGCTCTCAAGGAAACTCAGTTTTCACACTCTATGCTTAGTGCCATTTGAGTGCATTATCTAGGAATGAACCTGGTAAAGCATCCCACACAAACGAATGCTCCACATGGCAGGTTTCACATGCCACCAACTCCACATTCACAGGCAACTTCAGCGCCACAGCCGTTTTCAGATAGCCCTCAATGCAAAGGCTCTAGACGCAAATATTGGTGTGAGAGCTAATTCAATCAAGGAAACACTGCATGTTGGTGAAGGGCATATTGAAGAAAGATCAGCCGAGTGGTTCTTGTGGAGAACAACTCCATTTGGCTCACTAACTTCACACACCATCAGGCTTCCAAGCAGCTCTCAAGGAAACTCAGTTTTCACACTCTATGCTTAGTGCCCTTTGAGTGCCTAGGACTGCAATGAAACTTGGTGAGCATCCCACGCAAACGAATGCTCCACATGCGGGTTTCACATGCCACCAACTCCACATTCACAGGCAACCTCAGCGCCACAGCCGTTTTCAGATAGCCCTCAATGCAAAGGCTCTAGACGCAAATATTGGTGTGAGAGCTAATTCAATCAAGGAAACACTGCATGTTGGTGAAGGGCATATTGAAGAAGGATCAGATGAGTGGTTCTTGTGGGAGAACAACTCCATTTGGCTCACTAACTTCACACACCATCAGGCTTCCAAGCAGCTCTCAAGGAAACTCAGTTTTCACACTCTATGCTTAGTGCCCTTTGAGTGCCTAGGACTGAAATGAAGCTTGGTGAGCATCCCACACAAACGAATGCTCCACATGCGGGTTTCACATGCCACCAACTCCACATTCACAGGCAATGTCAGCGCCACAGCTGTTTCAGATAGCCCTCAATGCAAAGGCTCTAGACGCAAATACTGGTGTGAGAGCTAATTCAATCAAGGAAACACTGCATGTTGGTGAAGGGCATATTGAAGAAGGATCAGCCGAGTGGTTTTTGTGGGAGAACAACTCCATTTGGCTCACTAACTTCACACACCATTAGGCTTCCAAGCAGCTCTCAAGGAAACTCAGTTTTCACACTCTATGCTTAGTGCCCTTTGAGTGCCTAGGACTGAAATGAAGCTTGGTGAGCATCCCACACAAACGAATGCTCCACATGCGGGTTTCACATGCCACCAACTCCACATTCACAGGCAACGTCAGCGCCACAGCTGTTTCAGATAGCCCTCAATGCAAAGGCTCTAGACGCAAATACTGGTGTGAGAGCTAATTCAATCAAGGAAACACTGCATGTTGGTGAAGGGCATATTGAAGAAGGATCAGCCGAGTGGTTCTTGTGGGAGAACAACTCCATTTGGCTCACTAACTTCACACACCATCAGGCTTCCAAGCAGCTCTCAAGGAAACTCAGTTTCACACTCTATGCTTAGTGCCCTTTGAGTGCATTATCTAGGAATGAACCTGGTAGAGCATCCCACACAAACGAATGCTCCACATGCGGGTTTCACATGCACCAACTCCACATTCACAGGCAACTTCAGCGCCACAGCCGTTTTCAGATAGCCCTCAATGCAAAGGCTCTAGACGCAAATATTGGTGTGAGAGCTAATTCAATCAAGGAAACACTGCATGTTGGTGAAGGACATATTGAAGAAGGATCAGCCGAGTGGTTCTTGTGGAGAACAACTCCATTTGGCTCACTAACTTCACACACCATCAGGCTTCCAAGCAGCTCTCAAGGAAACTCAGTTTCACACTCTATGCTTAGTGCCCTTTGAGTGCATTATCTAGGAAATAACCTGGTAGAGCATCCCACACAAACGAATGCTCCACATGCGGGTTTCACATGCCACCAACTCCATATTCACAGGTAACTTCAGCGCCACAGCCGTTTTCAGATAGCCCTCAATGCAAAGGCTTTAGACGCAAATATTGGGGTGAGAGCTAATTCAATCAAGGAAACACTGCATGTTGGTGAAGGGCATATTGAAGAAGGATCAGCCGAGTAGTTCTTGTGGGAGAACAACTCCATTTGGCTCACTAACTTCACACACCATCAGGCTTCCAAGCAGCTCTCAAGGAAACTCAGTTTTCACACTCTATGCTTAGTGCCCTTTGAGTGCCTAGGACTGAAATGAAGCTTGGTGAGCATCCCACACAAACGAATGCTCCACATGCGGTTTCACATGCCACCAACTCCACATTCACAGGCAACTTCAGGCCACAGCCGTTTTCAGATAGCCCAATGCAAAGGCTCTAGACGCAAATGTTGGTGTGAGAGCTAATTCAATCAAGGAAACACTGCATGTTGGTGAAGGGCATATTGAAGAAGGATCAGCCGAGTGGTTCTTGTGGGAGAACAACTCCATTTGGCTCACTAACTTCACACACCATCAGGCTTCCAAGCAGCTCTCAAGGAAACTCAGTTTTCACACTCTATGCTTAGTGCCCTTTGAGTGCATTATCTAGGAATGAACCTGGTAGAGCATCCCACACAAACGAATGCTCCACATGCGGGTTTCACATGCCACCAACTCCACATTCTCAGGCAACTTCAGGGCCACAGCCGTTTTCAGATAGCCGTCAATGCAAAGGCTTTAGACCCAAATATTGGTGTGAGAGCTAATTCAATCAAGGAAACACTGCATGTTGGTGAAGGGCATATTGAAGAAGGATCAGCCGAGTGGTTCTTGTGGGAGAACAACTCCATTTGGCTCACTAACTTCACACACCATCAGGCTTCCAAGCAGCTCTCAAGGAAACTCAGTTTTCACACTCTATGCTTAGTGCCCTTTGAGTGCATTATCTAGGAAATAACCTGGTAGAGCATCCCACACAAACGAATGCTCCACATGCGGGTTTCACATGCCACCAACTCCACATTCTCAGGCAACTTCAGCGCCATGGCTGTTTTCAGATACCCCTCAATGCAAAGGCTCTAGGCGCAAATATTGGTGTGAGAGCTAATTCAATCAAGGAAACACTGCATGTTGTTGAAGGGCATATTGAAGAAGGATCAGCCGAGTGGTTCTTGTGGGAGAACAACTCCATTTGGCTCACTAACTTCACACACCATCAGGCTTCCAAGCAGCTCTCAAGGAAACTCAGTTTTCACACTCTATGCTTAGTGCCCTTTGAGTGCATTATCTAGGAATGAACCTGGTAGAGCATCCCACACAAACGAATGCTCCACATGCGGGTTTCACATGCCACCAACTCCACATTCACAGGCAACGTCAGCGCCACAGCCGTTTTCAGATAGCCCTCAATGCAAAGGCTCTAGACGCAAATATTGGTGTGAGAGCTAATTCAATCAAGGAAACACTGCATGTTGGTGAAGGGCATATTGAAGAAGGATCAGCCGAGTGGTTCTTGTGGGAGAACAACTCCATTTGGCTCACTAACTTCACACACCATCAGGCTTCCAAGCAGCTCTCAAGGAAACTCAGTTTTCACACTCTATGCTTAGTGCCCTTTGAGTGCATTAAGTAGGAATGAACCTGGTAGAGCATCCCACACAAACGAATGCTCCACATGCGGGTTTCACATGCCACCAACTCCACATTCTCAGGCAACTTCAGCGCCACAGCCGTTTTCAGATAGCCCTCAATGCAAAGGCTCTAGACGCAAATATTGGTGTGAGAGCTAATTCAATCAAGGAAACACTGCATGTTGATGAAGGGCATATTGAAGAAGGATCAGCCGAGTGGTTCTTGTGGGAGAACAACTCCATTTGGCTCACTAACTTCACACACCATCAGGCTTCCAAGCAGCTCTCAAGGAACTCAGTTTTCACACTCTATGCTTAGTGCCCTTTTGAGTGCATTATCTAGGAAATAACCTGGTAGAGCATCCCACACAAACGAATGCTCCACATGCGGGTTTCACATGCCACCAACTCCACATTCACAGGCAACTCAGCGCCACAGCCGTTTTCAGATAGCCCTCAATGCAAAGGCTTTAGACGCAAATATTGGTGTGAGAGCTAATTCAAATCAAGGAAACACTGCATGTTGGTGAAGTGCATATTGAAGAAGGATCAGCCGAGTGGTTCTTGTGGGAGAACAACTACATTTGGCTCACTAACTTCACACACCATCAGGCTTCCAAGCAGCTCTCAAGGAAACTCAGTTTTCACACTCTATGCTTAGTGCCCTTTGAGTGCATTATCTAGGAAATAACCTGGTAGAGCATCCCACACAAACGAATGCTCCACATGCGGGTTTCACATGCCACCAACTCCACATTCACAGGCACGTCAGCGCCACAGCCGTTTTCAGATAGCCCTCAATGCAAAGGCTATAGACGCAAATATTGGTGTGAGAGCTAATTCAATCAAGGAAACACTGCATGTTGGTGAAGGGCATATTGAAAAAGGATCAGCCGAGTGGTTCTTGTGGGAGAACAACTCCATTTGGCTCACTAACTTCACACACCATCAGGCTTCCAAGCAGCTCTCAAGGAAACTCAGATTTCACACTCTATGCTTAGTGCCCTTTGAGTGCATTATCTAGGAATGAACCTGGTAGAGCATCCCACACAAACGAATGCTCCACATGCGGGTTTCACATGCACCAACTCCACATTCACAGGCAACATCAGCGCAACTGCCGTTTTCAGATAGCCCTCAATGCAAAGGCTCTAGACGCAAATATTGGTGTGAGAGCTAATTCAATCAGGAAACACTGCATGTTGGTGAAGGGCATATTGAAGAAGGATCAGCCGAGTGGTTCTTGTGGGAGAACAACTCCATTTGGCTCACTAACTTCACACACCATCAGGCTTCCAAGCAGCTCTCAAGGAAACTCAGTTTTCACACTCTATGCTTAGTGCCCTTTGAGTGCATTATCTAGGAAATAACCTGGTAGAGCATCCCACACAAACGAATGCTCCACATGCGGGTTTCACATGCCACCAACTCCACATTCACAGGCAACTTCAGCGCCACAGCCATTTTCAGATACCCCTCAATGCAAAGGCTCTAGGCGCAAATATTGGTGTGAGAGCTAATTCAATCAAGGAAAACCTGCATGTTGGTGAAGGGCATATTGAAGAAAGATCAGCCGAGTGGTTCTTGTGGGAGAACAACTCCATTTGGCTCACTAACTTCACACACCATCAGGCTTCCAAGCAGCTCTCAAGGAAACTCAGTTTTCACACTCTATGCTTAGTGCCCTTTGAGAGCATTATCTAGGAAATAACCTGGTAGAGCATCCACACAAACGAATGCTCCACATGCGGGTTTCACATGCCACCAACTCCACATTCACAGGCAACGTCAGCGCCACAGCCGTTTCAGATAGCCCTCAATGCAAAGGCTTTAGACGCAAATATTGGTGTGAGAGCTAATTCAATCAAGGAAACACTGCATGTTGGTGAAGGGCATATTGAAGAAGGATCAGCCGAGTGGTTCTTGTGGGAGAACAACTCCATTTGGTTCACTAACTTCACACACCATCAGGCTTCCAAGCAGCTCTCAAGGAAACTCAGTTTTCACACTCTATGCTTAGTGCCCTTTGAGTGCATTATCTAGGAATGAACCTGGTAGAGCATCCCACACAAACGAATGCTCCACATGCGGGTTTCACATGCCACCAACTCCATATTCAGAGGTAACTTCAGCGCCACAGCCGTTTTCAGATAGCCCTCAATGCAAAGGCTCTAGACGCAAATATTGGTGTGAGAGCTAATTCAATCAAGGAAACACTGCATGTTGGTGAAGGGCATATTGAAGAAGGATCAGATGAGTGGTTCTTGAGGGAGAACAACTTCATTTGGCTCACTAACTTCACACACCATCAGGCTTCCAAGCAGCTCTCAAGGAAACTCAGTTTTCACACTCTATGCTTAGTGCCCTTCAGTGCCTAGCACTGAAATGAAGCTTGGTGAGCATCCCACACAAACGAATGCTCCACATGCGGGTTTCACATGCCACCAACTCCACATTCACAGGCAAAGTCAGCGCCACAGCCGTTTTCAGATAGCCCTCAATGCAAAGGCTTTAGACGCAAATATTGGTGTGAGAGCTAATTCAATCAAGGAAACACTGCATGTTGGTGAAGGGCATATTGAAGAAGGATCAGCCGAGTGGTTCTTGTGGGAGAACAACTCCATTTGGTTCACTAACTTCACACACCATCAGGCTTCCAAGCAGCTCTCAAGGAAACTCAGTTTTCACACTCTATGCTTAGTGCCCTTTGAGTGCATTATCTAGGAATGAACCTGGTAGAGCATCCCACACAAACGAATGCTCCACATGCGGGTTTCACATGCCACCAACTCCACATTCACAGGCAACTTCAGTGCCACATCCGTTTTCAGATAGCCCTCAATGCAAAGGCTCTAGACGCAAATACTGGTGTGAGAGCTAATTCAATCAAGGAAACACTGCATGTTGGTGAAGGGCATATTGAAGAAGGATCAGCCGAGTGGTTCTTGTGGGAGAACAACTCCATTTGGCTCACTAACTTCACACACCATCAGGCTTCCAAGCAGCTCTCAAGGAAACTCAGTTTTCACACTCTATGCTTAGTGCCCTTTGAGTGCATTATCTAGTAAATCAATTGGTAGAGCATCCCACACAAACGAATGCTCCACATGCGGGTTTCACATGCCACCAACTCCACATTCACAGGCAACTTCAGCGCCACAGCCATTTTCAGATACCCCTCAATGCAAAGGCTCTAGGCGCAAATATTGGTGTGAGAGCTAATTCAATCAAGGAAAACCTGCATGTTGGTGAAGGGCATATTGAAGAAAGATCAGCCGAGTGGTTCTTGTGGGAGAACAACTCCATTTGGCTCACTAACTTCACACACCATCAGGCTTCCAAGCAGCTCTCAAGGAAACTCAGTTTTCACACTCTATGCTTAGTGCCCTTTGAGAGCATTATCTAGGAAATAACCTGGTAGAGCATCCCACACAAACGAATGCTCCACATGCGGGTTTCACATGCCACCAACTCCACATTCACAGGCAACGTCAGCGCCACAGCCGTTTTCAGATAGCTCTCAATGCAAAGGCTTTAGACGCAAATATTGGTGTGAGAGCTAATTCAATCAAGGAAACACTGCATGTTGGTGAAGGGCATATTGAAGAAGGATCAGCCGAGTGGTTCTTGTGGGAGAACAACTCCATTTGGTTCACTAACTTCACACACCATCAGGCTTCCAAGCAGCTCTCAAGGAAACTCAGTTTTCACACTCTATGCTTAGTGCCCTTTGAGTGCATTATCTAGGAATGAACCTGGTAGAGCATCCCACACAAACGAATGCTCCACATGCGGGTTTCACATGCCACCAACTACACATTCACAGGCAACTTCAGTGCCACATCCGTTTTCAGATAGCCCTCAATGCAAAGGCTCTAGATGCAAATACTGGTGTGAGAGCTAATTCAATCAAGGAAACACTGCATGTTGGTGAAGGGCATATTGAAGAAGGATCAGCCGAGTGGTTCTTGTGGGAGAACAACTCCATTTGGCTCACTAACTTCACACACCATCAGGCTTCCAAGCAGCTCTCAAGGAAACTCAGATTTCACACTCTATGCTTAGTGCCCTTTGAGTGCATTATCTAGGAATGAACCTGGTAGAGCATCCCACACAAACGAATGCTCCACATGCGGGTTTCACATGCCACCAACTCCACATTCACAGGCAACTTCAGCGCAACAGCGTTTTCAGATAGCCCTCAATGCAAAGGTTCTAGACGCAAATATTGGTGTGAGAGCTAATTCAATCAAGGAAACACTGCATGTTGGTGAAGGGCATATTGAAGAAGGATCAGCCGAGTGGTTCTTGTGGGAGAACAACTCCATTTGGCTCACTAACTTCACACACCATCAGGCTTCCAAGCAGCTCTCAAGGAAACTCAGTTTTCACACTCTATGCTTAGTGCCCTTTGAGTGCATTATCTAGGAAATCAATTGGTAGAGCATCCCACACAAACGAATGCTCCACATGCGGGTTTCACATGCCACCAACTCCATATTCAGAGGTAACTTCAGCGCCACAGCCGTTTTCAGATAGCCCTCAATGCAAAGGCTTTAGACGCAAATATTGGTGTGAGAGCTAATTCAATCAAGGAAACACTGCATGTTGGTGAAGGGCATATTGAAGAAGGATCAGCCGAGTAGTTCTTGTGGGAGAACAACTCCATTTGGCTCACTAACTTCACACACCATCAGGTTTCCAAGCAGCTCTCAAGGAAACTCAGTTTTCACACTCTATGCTTAGTGCCCTTCAGTGCCTAGCACTGAAATGAAGCTTGGTGAGCATCCAACACAAACGAATGCTCCACATGCGGGTTTCACATGCCACCAACTCCACATTCTCAGGCAACGTCAGCGCCACAGCCGTTTTCAGATAGCCCTCAATGCAAAGGCTTTAGACGCAAATATTGGTGTGAGAGCTAATTCAATCAAGGAAACACTGCATGTTGGTGAAGGGCATATTGAAGAAGGATCAGCCGAGTGGTTCTTGTGGGAGAACAACTCCATTTGGTTCACTAACTTCACACACCATCAGGCTTCCAAGCAGCTCTCAAGGAAACTCAGTTTTCACACTCTATGCTTAGTGCCCTTTGAGTGCATTATCTAGGAAATCAATTGGTAGAGCATCCCACACAAACGAATGCTCCACATGCGGGTTTCACATGCCACCAACTCCATATTCAGAGGTAACTTCAGCGCCACAGCCGTATTCAGATAGCCCTCAATGCAAAGGCTTTAGACGCAAATATTGCTGTGAGAGCTAATTCAATGAAGGAAACACTGCATGTTGGTGAAGGGCATATTGAAGAAGGATCAGCCGAGTAGTTCTTGTGGGAGAACAACTCCATTTGGCTCACTAACTTCACACACCATCAGGCTTCCAAGCAGCTCTCAAAGGAAACTCAGTTTTCACACTCTATGCTTAGTGCCCTTCAGTGCCTAGCACTGAAATGAAGCTGGGTGAGCATCCCACACAAACGAATGCTCCACATGCGGGTTTCACATGCCACCAACTCCACATTCACAGGCAACTTCAGCGCAACAGCCGTTTTCAGATAGCCCTCAATGCAAAGGCTCTAGACGCAAATATTGGTGTGAGAGCTAATTCAATCAAGGAAACACTGCATGTTGGTGAAGGGCATATTGAAGAAGGATCAGCCGAGTGGTTCTTGTGGGAGAACAACTCCATTTGGCTCACTAACTTCACACACCATCAGGTTTCCAAGCAGCTCTCAAGGAAACTCAGTTTTCACACTCTATGCTTAGTGCCCTTCAGTGCCTAGCACTGAAATGAAGCTTGGTGAGCATCCCACACAAACGAATGCTCCACATGCGGGTTTCACATGCCACCAACTCCACATTCACAGGCAACGTCAGCGCAACAGCCGTTTTCAGATAGCCCTCAATGCAAAGGTTCTAGACGCAAATATTGGTGTGAGAGCTAATTCAATCAAGGAAACACTGCATGTTGGTGAAGGGCATATTGAAGAAGGATCAGCCGAGTGGTTCTTGTGGGAGAACAATTCCATTTGGCTCACTAACTTCACACACCATCAGGCTTCCAAGCAGCTCTCAAGGAAACTCAGTTTTCACACTCTATGCTTAGTGCCCTTTGAGTGCATTATCTAGGAAATCAATTGGTAGAGCATCCCACACAAACGAATGCTCCACATGCGGGTTTCACATGCCACCAACTCCATATTCAGAGGTAACTTCAGCGCCACAGCCGTTTTCAGATAGCCCTCAATGCAAAGGCTTTAGACGCAAATATTGGTGTGAGAGCTAATTCAATCAAGGAAACACTGCATGTTGGTGAAGGGCATATTGAAGAAGGATCAGCCGAGTGGTTCTTGTGGGAGAACAACTCCATTTGGTTCACTAACTTCACACACCATCAGGCTTCCAAGCAGCTCTCAAGGAAACTCAGTTTTCACACTCTATGCTTAGTGCCCTTTGAGTGCATTATCTAGGAATGAACCTGGTAGAGCATCCCACACAAACGAATGCTCCACATGCGGGTTTCACATGCCACCAACTCCACATTCACAGGCAACTTCAGTGCCACATCCGTTTTCAGATAGCCCTCAATGCAAAGGCTCTAGACGCAAATACTGGTGTGAGAGCTAATTCAATCAAGGAAACACTGCATGTTGGTGAAGGGCATATTGAAGAAGGATCAGCCGAGTGGTTCTTGTGGGAGAACAACTCCATTTGGCTCACTAACTTCACACACCATCAGGCTTCCAAGCAGCTCTCAAGGAAACTCAGTTTTCACACTCTATTCTTAGTGCCCTTCAGTGCCTAGCACTGAAATGAAGCTTGGTGAGCAT
Source organism: Ochotona princeps (assembly GCF_030435755.1). Taxonomy (NCBI): domain Eukaryota; kingdom Metazoa; phylum Chordata; class Mammalia; order Lagomorpha; family Ochotonidae; genus Ochotona; species Ochotona princeps. The sequence continues at coordinate 100,081 of NW_026697158.1, read as the reverse complement.
CCCACACAAAGGAATGCTCCACATGCGGGTTTCACATGCCACCAACTCCACATTCACAGGCAACGTCAGCGCCACAGCCGTTTTCAGATAGCCCTCAATGCAAAGGCTTTAGACGCAAATATTGGTGTGAGAGCTAATTCAATCAAGGAAACACTGCATGTTGGTGAAGGGCATATTGAAGAAGGATCAGCCGAGTGGTTCTTGTGGGAGAACAACTCCATTTGGCTCACTAACTTCACACACCATCAGGCTTCCAAGCAGCTCTCAAGGAAACTCAGATTTCACACTCTATGCTTAGTGCCCTTTGAGTGCATTATCTAGGAATGAACCTGGTAGAGCATCCCACACAAACGAATGCTCCACATGCGGGTTTCACATGCCACCAACTCCACATTCACAGGCAACTTCAGCGCAACAGCCGTTTTCAGATAGCCCTCAATGCAAAGGCTCTAGACGCAAATATTGGTGTGAGAGCTAATTCAATCAAGGAAACACTGCATGTTGGTGAAGGGCATATTGAAGAAGGATCAGCCGAGTGGTTCTTGTGGGAGAACAACTCCATTTGGCTCACTATCTTCACACACCATCAGGCTTCCAAGCAGCTCTCAAGGAAACTCAGTTTTCACACTCTATTCTTAGTGCCCTTCAGTGCCTAGCACTGAAATGAAGCTTGGTGAGCATCCCACACAAACGAATGCTCCACATGCGGGTTTCACATGCCACCAACTCCACATTCACAGGCAACGTCAGCGCCACAGCCGTTTTCAGATAGCCCTCAATGCAAAGGCTTTAGACGCAAATATTGGTGTGAGAGCTAATTCAATCAAGGAAACACTGCATGTTGGTGAAGGGCATATTGAAGAAGGATCAGCCGAGTGGTTCTTGTGGGAGAACAACTCCATTTGGTTCACTAACTTCACACACCATCAGGCTTCCAAGCAGCTCTCAAGGAAACTCAGTTTTCACACTCTATGCTTAGTGCCCTTTGAGTGCATTATCTAGGAATGAACCTGGTAGAGCATCCCACACAAACGAATGCTCCACATGCGGGTTTCACATGCCACCAACTCCACATTCACAGGCAACTTCAGTGCCACATCCGTTTTCAGATAGCCCTCAATGCAAAGGCTCTAGACGCAAATACTGGTGTGAGAGCTAATTCAATCAAGGAAACACTGCATGTTGGTGAAGGGCATATTGAAGAAAGATCAGCCGAGTGGTTTTTGTGGGAGAACAACTCCATTTGGCTCACTAACTTCACACACCATCAGGCTTCCAAGCAGCTCTCAAGGAAACTCAGTTTTCACACTCTATGCGTAGTGCCCTTCAGTGCCTAGGACTGAAATGAAGCTTGGTGAGAATCCCACACAAACGAATGCTCCACATGCGGGTTTCACATGCCACCAACTCCACATTCACAGGCAACTTCAGCGCAACAGCCGTTTTCAGATAGCCCTCAATGCAAAGGCTCTAGACGCAAATATTGGTGTGAGAGCTAATTCAATCAAGGAAAACCTGCATGTTGGTGAAGGGCATATTGAAGAAGGATCAGCCGAGTGGTTCTTGTGGGAGAACAACTCCATTTGGCTCACTAACTTTACACACCATCAAGCTTCCAAGCAGCTCTCAAGGAAACTCAGTTTTCACACTCTATGCTTAGTGCCCTTTGAGTGCATTATCTAGGAATGAACCTGGTAGAGCATCCCACACAAACGAATGCTCCACATGCGGGTTTCACATGCCACCAACTCCACATTCACAGGCAACGTCAGCGCCACAGCCGTTTTCAGATAGCCCTCAATGCAAAGGCTCTAGACGCAAATATTGGTGTGAGAGCTAATTCAATCAAGGAAACACTGCATGTTGGTGAAGGGCATATTGAAGAAGGATCAGCCGAGTGGTTCTTGTGGGAGAACAACTCCATTTGGCTCACTAACTTCACACACCATCAGGCTTCCAAGCAGCTCTCAAGGAAACTCAGTTTTCACACTCTATGCTTAGTGCCCTTTGAGTGCATTATCTAGGAATGAACCTGGTAGAGCATCCCACACAAACGAATGCTCCACATGCGGGTTTCACATGCCACCAACTCCACATTCACAGGCAACTTCAGCGCCACAGACGTTTTCAGATAGCCCTCAATGCAAAGGCTCTAGGCGCAAATATTGGTGTGAGAGCTAATTCAATCAAGGAAACACTGCATGTTGGTGAAGGGCATATTGAAGAAAGATCAGCCGAGTGGCTCTTGTGGGAGAACAACTCCATTTGGCTCACTAACTTCACACACCATCAGGCTTCCAAGCAGCTCTCAAGGAAACTCAGTTTTCACACTCTATGCTTAGTGCCCTTTGAGTGCCTAGGACTGAAATGAAGCTTGGTGAGCATCCCACACAAACGAATGCTCCACATGCGGGTTTCACATGCCACCAACTCCACATTCACAGGCAACTTCAGGGCCACAGCCGTTTTCAGATAGCCCTCAATGCAAAGGCTCTAGGCGCAAATATTGGTGTGAGAGCTAATTCAATCAAGGAAACACTGCATGTTGGTGAAGGGCATATTGAAGAAGGATCAGCCGAGTGGTTCTTGTAGGAGAACAACTCCATTTGGCTCACTAACTTCACACACCATCAGGCTTCCAAGCAGCTCTCAAGGAAACTCAGTTTTCACACTCTATGCTTAGTGCCCTTTGAGTGCATTATCTAGGAAATAACCTGGTAGAGCATCCCACACAAACGAATGCTCCACATGCGGGTTTCACATGCCACCAACTCCACATTCACAGGCAACGTCAGCGCCACAACCGTTTTCAGATAGCCCTCAATGCAAAGGCTCTAGTCGCAAATATTGGTGTGAGAGCTAATTCAATCAAGGAAACACTGCATGTTGGTGAAGGGCATATTGAAGAAAGATCAGCCGAGTGGTTCTTGTGGGAGAACAACTCCATTTGGTTCACGAACTTCACACACCATCAGGCTTCCAAGCAGCTCTCAAGGAAACTCAGTTTTCACACTCTATGCTTAGTGCACTTTGAGTGCTTTATCTAGGAATGAACCTGGTAGAGCATCCCACACAAACGAATGCTCCACATGCGGGTTTCACATGCCACCAACTCCACATTCACAGGCAACTTCAGCGCCACAGCCATTTTCAGATAGCCCTCAATGCAAAGGCTCTAGGCGCAAATATTGGTGTGAGAGCTAATTCAATCAAGGAAACACTGCATGTTGGTGAAGGGCATATTGAAGAAGGATCAGCCGAGTGGTTCTTGTGGGAGAACAACTCCATTTGGCTCACTAACTTCACACACCATCAGGCTTCCAAGCAGCTCTCAAGGAAACTCAGTTTTCACACTCTATGCTTAGTGCCCTTTGAGTGCCTAGGACTGAAATGAAGCTTGGTGAGCATCCCACACAAACGATGCTCCACATGCGGGTTTCACATGCCACCAACTCCACATTCACAGGCAACTTCAGGGCCACAGCCGTTTTCAGATAGCCCTCAATGCAAAGGCTCTAGGCGCAAATATTGGTGTGAGAGCTAATTCAATCAAGGAAAAACTGCATGTTGGTGAAGGGCATATTGAAGAAAGATTAGCAAAGTGGTTCTTGTGGGAGAACAACTCCATTTGGCTCACTAACTTCACACACCATCAGGCTTCCAAGCAGCTCTCAAGGAAACTCAGTTTTCACACTCTATGCTTAGTGCCCTTTGAGTGCATTATCTAGGAAATAACCTGGTAGAGCATCCCACACAAACGAATGCTCCACATGCGGGTTTCACATGCCACCAACTCCACATTCACAGGCAACGTCAGCGCCACAGCCGTTTTCAGATAGCCCTCAATGCAAAGGCTTTAGACGCAAATATTGGTGTGAGAGCTAATTCAATCAAGGAAACACTGCATGTTGGTGAAGGGCATATTGAAGAAGGATCAGCCGAGTGGTTCTTGTGGGAGAACAACTCCATTTGGTTCACTAACTTCACACACCATCAGGCTTCCAAGCAGCTCTCAAGGAAACTCAGATTTCACACTCTATGCTTAGTGCCCTTTGAGTGCATTATCTAGGAAATAACCTGGTAGAGCATCCCACACAAACGAATGCTCCACATGCGGGTTTCACATGCCACCAACTCCACATTCACAGGCAACTTCAGGGCCACATCCGTTTTCAGATAGCCCTCAATGCAAAGGCTCTAGGCGCAAATATTGGTGTGAGAGCTAATTCAATCAAGGAAACACTGCATGTTGGTGAAGGGCATATTGAAGAAGGATCAGCCGAGTGGTTCTTGTGGGAGAACAACTTCATTTGGCTCACTAACTTCACACACCATCAGGCTTCCAAGCAGCTCTCAAGGAAACTCAGTTTTCACACTCTATTCTTAGTGCCCTTCAGTGCCTAGCACTGAAATGAAGCTTGGTGAGCATCCCACACAAAGGAATGCTCCACATGCGGGTTTCACATGCCACCAACTCCACATTCACAGGCAACGTCAGCGCCACAGCCGTTTTCAGATAGCCCTCAATGCAAAGGCTTTAGACGCAAATATTGGTGTGAGAGCTAATTCAATCAAGGAAACACTGCATGTTGGTGAAGGGCATATTGAAGAAGGATCAGCCGAGTGGTTCTTGTGGGAGAACAACTCCATTTGGCTCACTAACTTCACACACCATCAGGCTTCCAAGCAGCTCTCAAGGAAACTCAGATTTCACACTCTATGCTTAGTGCCCTTTGAGTGCATTATCTAGGAATGAACCTGGTAGAGCATCCCACACAAACGAATGCTCCACATGCGGGTTTCACATGCCACCAACTCCACATTCACAGGCAACTTCAGCGCAACAGCCGTTTTCAGATAGCCCTCAATGCAAAGGTTCTAGACGCAAATATTGGTGTGAGAGCTAATTCAATCAAGGAAACACTGCATGTTGGTGAAGGGCATATTGAAGAAGGATCAGCCGAGTGGTTCTTGTGGGAGAACAACTCCATTTGGCTCACTAACTTCACACACCATCAGGCTTCCAAGCAGCTCTCAAGGAAACTCAGTTTTCACACTCTATGCTTAGTGCCTTTGAGTGCATTATCTAGGAAATCAATTGGTAGAGCATCCCACACAAACGAATGCTCCACATGCGGGTTTCACATGCCACCAACTCCATATTCAGAGGTAACTTCAGCGCCACAGCCGTTTTCAGATAGCCCTCAATGCAAAGGCTTTAGACGCAAATATTGGTGTGAGAGCTAATTCAATGAAGGAAACACTGCATGTTGGTGAAGGGCATATTGAAGAAGGATCAGCCGAGTAGTTCTTGTGGGAGAACAACTCCATTTGGCTCACTAACTTCACACACCATCAGGCTTCCAAGCAGCTCTCAAGGAAACTCAGTTTTCACACTCTATGCTTAGTGCCCTTCAGTGCCTAGCACTGAAATGAAGCTGGGTGAGCATCCCACACAAACGAATGCTCCACATGCGGGTTTCACATGCCACCAACTCCACATTCACAGGCAACGTCAGCGCCACAGCCGTTTTCAGATAGCCCTCAATGCAAAGGCTTTAGACGCAAATATTGGTGTGAGAGCTAATTCAATCAAGGAAACACTGCATGTTGGTGAAGGGCATATTGAAGAAGGATCAGCCGAGTGGTTCTTGTGGGAGAACAACTCCATTTGGTTCACTAACTGCACACACCATCAGGCTTCCAAGCAGCTCTCAAGGAAACTCAGTTTTCACACTCTATGCTTAGTGCCCTTTGAGTGCATTATCTAGGAATGAACCTGGTAGAGCATCCCACACAAACGAATGCTCCACATGCGGGTTTCACATGCCACCAACTCCACATTCACAGGCAACTTCAGCGCAACAGCCGTTTTCAGATAGCCCTCAATGCAAAGGCTCTAGACGCAAATATTGGTGTGAGAGCTAATTCAATCAAGGAAACACTGCATGTTGGTGAAGGGCATATTGAAGAAGGATCAGCCGAGTGGTTCTTGTGGAGAACAACTCCATTTGGCTCACTATCTTCACACACCATCAGGCTTCCAAGCAGCTCTCAAGGAAACTCAGTTTTCACACTCTATTCTTAGTGCCCTTCAGTGCCTAGCACTGAAATGAAGCTTGGTGAGCATCCCACACAAACGAATGCTCCACATGCGGGTTTCACATGCCACCAACTCCACATTCACAGGCAACGTCAGCGCCACAGCCGTTTTCAGATAGCCCTCAATGCAAAGGCTTTAGACGCAAATATTGGTGTGAGAGCTAATTCAATCAAGGAAACACTGCATGTTGGTGAAGGGCATATTGAAGAAGGATCAGCCGAGTGGTTCTTGTGGGAGAACAACTCCATTTGGTTCACTAACTTCACACACCATCAGGCTTCCAAGCAGCTCTCAAGGAAACTCAGTTTTCACACTCTATGCTTAGTGCCCTTTGAGTGCATTATCTAGGAATGAACCTGGTAGAGCGGTAGAGCATCCCACACAAACGAATGCTCCACATGCGGGTTTCACATGCCACCAACTCCACATTCACAGGCAACTTCAGTGCCACATCCGTTTTCAGATAGCCCTCAATGCAAAGGCTCTAGACGCAAATACTGGTGTGAGAGCTAATTCAATCAAGGAAACACTGCATGTTGGTGAAGGGCATATTGAAGAAAGATCAGCCGAGTGGTTTTTGTGGGAGAACAACTCCATTTGGCTCACTAACTTCACACACCATCAGGCTTCCAAGCAGCTCTCAAGGAAACTCAGTTTTCACACTCTATGCGTAGTGCCCTTCAGTGCCTAGGACTGAAATGAAGCTTGGTGAGAATCCCACACAAACGAATGCTCCACATGCGGGTTTCACATGCCACCAACTCCACATTCACAGGCAACTTCAGCGCCACAGCCGTTTTCAGATAGCCCTCAATGCAAAGGCTCTAGACGCAAATATTGGTGTGAGAGCTAATTCAATCAAGGAAAACCTGCATGTTGGTGAAGGGCATATTGAAGAAGGATCAGCCGAGTGGTTCTTGTGGGAGAACAACTCCATTTGGCTCACTAACTTTACACACCATCAAGCTTCCAAGCAGCTCTCAAGGAAACTCAGTTTTCACACTCTATGCTTAGTGCCCTTTGAGTGCATTATCTAGGAATGAACCTGGTAGAGCATCCCACACAAACGAATGCTCCACATGCGGGTTTCACATGCCACCAACTCCACATTCACAGGCAACGTCAGCGCCACAGCCGTTTTCAGATAGCCCTCAATGCAAAGGCTCTAGACGCAAATATTGGTGTGAGAGCTAATTCAATCAAGGAAACACTGCATGTTGGTGAAGGGCATATTGAAGAAGGATCAGCCGAGTGGTTCTTGTGGGAGAACAACTCCATTTGGCTCACTAACTTCACACACCATCAGGCTTCCAAGCAGCTCTCAAGGAAACTCAGTTTTCACACTCTATGCTTAGTGCCCTTTGAGTGCATTATCTAGGAATGAACCTGGTAGAGCATCCCACACAAACGAATGCTCCACATGCGGGTTTCACATGCCACCAACTCCACATTCACAGGCAACTTCAGCGCCACAGACGTTTTCAGATAGCCCTCAATGCAAAGGCTCTAGGCGCAAATATTGGTGTGAGAGCTAATTCAATCAAGGAAACACTGCATGTTGGTGAAGGGCATATTGAAGAAAGATCAGCCGAGTGGCTCTTGTGGGAGAACAACTCCATTTGGCTCACTAACTTCACACACCATCAGGCTTCCAAGCAGCTCTCAAGGAAACTCAGTTTTCACACTCTATGCTTAGTGCCCTTTGAGTGCCTAGGACTGAAATGAAGCTTGGTGAGCATCCCACACAAACGAATGCTCCACATGCGGGTTTCACATGCCACCAACTCCACATTCACAGGCAACTTCAGGGCCACAGCCGTTTTCAGATAGCCCTCAATGCAAAGGCTCTAGGCGCAAATATTGGTGTGAGAGCTAATTCAATCAAGGAAACACTGCATGTTGGTGAAGGGCATATTGAAGAAGGATCAGCCGAGTGGTTCTTGTAGGAGAACAACTCCATTTGGCTCACTAACTTCACACACCATCAGGCTTCCAAGCAGCTCTCAAGGAAACTCAGTTTTCACACTCTATGCTTAGTGCCCTTTGAGTGCATTATCTAGGAAATAACCTGGTAGAGCATCCCACACAAACGAATGCTCCACATGCGGGTTTCACATGCCACCAACTCCACATTCACAGGCAACGTCAGCGCCACAACCGTTTTCAGATAGCCCTCAATGCAAAGGCTCTAGTCGCAAATATTGGTGTGAGAGCTAATTCAATCAAGGAAACACTGCATGTTGGTGAAGGGCATATTGAAGAAAGATCAGCCGAGTGGTTCTTGTGGGAGAACAACTCCATTTGGTTCACGAACTTCACACACCATCAGGCTTCCAAGCAGCTCTCAAGGAAACTCAGTTTTCACACTCTATGCTTAGTGCACTTTGAGTGCTTTATCTAGGAATGAACCTGGTAGAGCATCCCACACAAACGAATGCTCCACATGCGGGTTTCACATGCCACCAACTCCACATTCACAGGCAACTTCAGCGCCACTGCCATTTTCAGATAGCCCTCAATGCAAAGGCTCTAGGCGCAAATATTGGTGTGAGAGCTAATTCAATCAAGGAAACACTGCATGTTGGTGAAGGGCATATTGAAGAAGGATCAGCCGAGTGGTTCTTGTGGGAGAACAACTCCATTTGGCTCACTAACTTCACACACCATCAGGCTTCCAAGCAGCTCTCAAGGAAACTCAGTTTTCACACTCTATGCTTAGTGCCCTTTGAGTGCCTAGGACTGAAATGAAGCTTGGTGAGCATCCCACACAAACGATGCTCCACATGCGGGTTTCACATGCCACCAACTCCACATTCACAGGCAACTTCAGGGCCACAGCCGTTTTCAGATAGCCCTCAATGCAAAGGCTCTAGGCGCAAATATTGGTGTGAGAGCTAATTCAATCAAGGAAAAACTGCATGTTGGTGAAGGGCATATTGAAGAAAGATCAGCAAAGTGGTTCTTGTGGGAGAACAACTCCATTTGGCTCACTAACTTCACACACCATCAGGCTTCCAAGCAGCTCTCAAGGAAACTCAGTTTTCACACTCTATGCTTAGTGCCCTTTGAGTGCATTATCTAGGAAATAACCTGGTAGAGCATCCCACACAAACGAATGCTCCACATGCGGGTTTCACATGCCACCAACTCCACATTCACAGGCAACGTCAGCGCCACAGCCGTTTTCAGATAGCCCTCAATGCAAAGGCTTTAGACGCAAATATTGGTGTGAGAGCTAATTCAATCAAGGAAACACTGCATGTTGGTGAAGGGCATATTGAAGAAGGATCAGCCGAGTGGTTCTTGTGGGAGAACAACTCCATTTGGTTCACTAACTTCACACACCATCAGGCTTCCAAGCAGCTCTCAAGGAAACTCAGATTTCACACTCTATGCTTAGTGCCCTTTGAGTGCATTATCTAGGAATGAACCTGGTAGAGCATCCCACACAAACGAATGCTCCACATGCGGGTTTCACATGCCACCAACTCCACATTCACAGGCAACTTCAGGGCCACATCCGTTTTCAGATAGCCCTCAATGCAAAGGCTCTAGGCGCAAATATTGGTGTGAGAGCTAATTCAATCAAGGAAACACTGCATGTTGGTGAAGGGCATATTGAAGAAGGATCAGCCGAGTGGTTCTTGTGGGAGAACAACTTCATTTGGCTCACTAACTTCACACACCATCAGGCTTCCAAGCAGCTCTCAAGGAAACTCAGTTTTCACACTCTATGCTTAGTGCCCTTTGAGTGCATTATCTAGGAAATAACCTGGTAGAGCATCCCACACAAACGAATGCTCCACATGCGGGTTTCACATGCCACCAACTCCACATTCACAGGCAACTTCAGGGCCACAGCCATTTTCAGATAGCCCTCAATGCAAAGGCTCTAGGCGCAAATATTGGTGTGAGAGCTAATTCAATCAAGGAAACACTGCATGTTGGTGAAGGGCATATTGAAGAAGGATCAGCCGAGTGGTTCTTGTGGGAGAACAACTCCATTTGGCTCACTAACATCACACACCATCAGGCTTCCAAGCAGCTCTCAAGGAAACTCAGTTTTCACACTCTATGCTTAGTGCCCTTTGAGTGCATTATCTAGGAATGAACCTGGTAGAGCATCCCACACAAACGAATGCTCCACATGCGGGTTTCACATGCCACCAACTCCACATTCACAGGCAACTTGAGCGCCACAGCCATTTTCAGATACCCCTCAATGCAAAGGCTCTAGGCTCAAATATTGGTGTGAGAGCTAATTCAATCAAGGAAAAACTGCATGTTGGTGAAGGGCATATTGAAGAAGGATCAGCCGAGTGGTTCTTGTGGGAGAACAACTCCATTTGGCTCACTAACTTCACACACCATCAGGCTTCCAAGCAGCTCTCAAGGAAACTCAGTTTTCACACTCTATGCTTAGTGCCCTTTGAGTGCATTATCTAGGAATGAACCTGGTAGAGCATCCCACACAAACGAATGCTCCACATGCGGGTTTCACATGCCACCAACTCCACATTCACAGGCAACGTCAGCGCCACAGCCGTTTTCAGATAGCCCTCAATGCAAAGGCTTTAGACGCAAATATTGGTGTGAGAGCTAATTCAATCAAGGAAACACTGCATGTTGGTGAAGGGCATATTGAAGAAGGATCAGCCGAGTGGTTCTTGTGGGAGAACAACTCCATTTGGCTCACTAACTTCACACACCATCAGGCTTCCAAGCAGCTCTCAAGGAAACTCAGATTTCACACTCTATGCTTAGTGCCCTTTGAGTGCATTATCTAGGAAATAACCTGGTAGAGCATCCCACACAAACGAATGCTCCACATGCGGGTTTCACATGCCACCAACTCCACATTCACAGGCAACTTCAGGGCCACAGCCGTTTTTAGATAGCTCTCAATGCAAAGGCTCTAGACGCAAATATTGGTGTGAGAGCTAATTCAATCAAGGAAACACTGCATGTTGGTGAAGGGCATATTGAAGAAGGATCAGCAAAGTGGTTCTTGTGGGAGAACAACTCCATTTGGCTCACTAACTTCACACACCATCAGGCTTCCAAGCAGCTCTCAAGGAAACTCAGTTTTCACACTCTATGCTTAGTGCCCTTTGAGTGCATTATCTAGGAAATAACCTGGTAGAGCATCCCACACAAACGAATGCTCCACATGCGGGTTTCACATGCCACCAACTCCACATTCTCAGGCAACTTCAGCGCCACAGCCGTTTTCAGATAGCCCTCAATGCAAAGGCTCTAGGCGCAAATATTGGTGTGAGAGCTAATTCAATCAAGGAAACACTGCATGTTGGTGAAGGGCATATTGAAGAAGGATCAGCCGAGTGGTTCTTGTGGGAGAACAACTCCATTTGGCTCACTAACTTCACACACCATCAGGCTTCCAAGCAGCTCTCAAGGAAACTCAGTTTTCACACTCTATGCTTAGTGCCCTTTGAGTGCCTAGGACTGAAATGAAGCTTGGTGAGCATCCCACACAAACGATGCTCCACATGCGGGTTTCACATGCCACCAACTCCACATTCACAGGCAACTTCAGGGCCACAGCCGTTTTCAGATAGCCCTCAATGCAAAGGCTCTAGGCGCAAATATTGGTGTGAGAGCTAATTCAATCAAGGAAACACTGCATGTTGGTGAAGGGCATATTGAAGAAGGATCAGCCGAGTGGTTCTTGTGGGAGAACAACTTCATTTGGCTCACTAACTTCACACACCATCAGGCTTCCAAGCAGCTCTCAAGGAAACTCAGTTTTCACACTCTATGCTTAGTGCCCTTTGAGTGCATTATCTAGGAAATAACCTGGTAGACACACAAACGAATGCTCCACATGCGGGGTTTCACATGCCACCAACTCCACATTCACAGGCAACTTCAGGGCCACAGCCATTTTCAGATAGCCCTCAATGCAAAGGCTCTAGGCGCAAATATTGGTGTGAGAGCTAATTCAATCAAGGAAACACTGCATGTTGGTGAAGGGCATATTGAAGAAGGATCAGCCGAGTGGTTCTTGTGGGAGAACAACTCCATTTGGCTCACTAACATCACACACCATCAGGCTTCCAAGCAGCTCTCAAGGAAACTCAGTTTTCACACTCTATGCTTAGTGCCCTTTGAGTGCATTATCTAGGAATGAACCTGGTAGAGCATCCCACACAAACGAATGCTCCACATGCGGGTTTCACATGCCACCAACTCCACATTCACAGGCAACTTGAGCGCCACAGCCATTTTCAGATACCCCTCAATGCAAAGGCTCTAGGCTCAAATATTGGTGTGAGAGCTAATTCAATCAAGGAAAAACTGCATGTTGGTGAAGGGCATATTGAAGAAAGATCAGCCGAGTGGTTCTTGTGGGAGAACAACTCCATTTGGCTCACTAACTTCACACACCATCAGGCTTCCAAGCAGCTCTCAAGGAAACTCAGTTTTCACACTCTATGCTTAGTGCCCTTTGAGTGCATTATCTAGGAATGAACCTGGTAGAGCATCCCACACAAACGAATGCTCCACATGCGGGTTTCACATGCCACCAACTCCACATTCACAGGCAACTTCAGGGCCACAGCCGTTTTTAGATAGCCCTCAATGCAAAGGCTCTAGACGCAAATATTGGTGTGAGAGCTAATTCAATCAAGGAAACACTGCATGTTGGTGAAGGGCATATTGAAGAAGGATCAGCAAAGTGGTTCTTGTGGGAGAACAACTCCATTTGGCTCACTAACTTCACACACCATCAGGCTTCCAAGCAGCTCTCAAGGAAACTCAGTTTTCACACTCTATGCTTAGTGCCCTTTGAGTGCAATTATCTAGGAAATAACCTGGTAGAGCATCCCACACAAACGAATGCTCCACATGCGGGTTTCACATGCCACCAACTCCACATTCTCAGGCAACTTCAGCGCCACAGCCGTTTTCAGATAGCCCTCAATGCAAAGGCTCTAGGCGCAAATATTGGTGTGAGAGCTAATTCAATCAAGGAAACACTGCATGTTGGTGAAGGGCATATTGAAGAAGGATCAGCCGAGTGGTTCTTGTGGGAGAACAACTCCATTTGGCTCACTAACTTCACCACACCATCAGGCTTCCAAGCAGCTCTCAAGGAAACTCAGTTTTCACACTCTATGCTTAGTGCCCTTTGAGTGCCTAGGACTGAAATGAAGCTTGGTGAGCATCCCACACAAACGATGCTCCACATGCGGGTTTCACATGCCACCAACTCCACATTCACAGGCAACTTCAGGGCCACAGCCGTTTTCAGATAGCCCTCAATGCAAAGGCTCTAGGCGCAAATATTGGTGTGAGAGCTAATTCAATCAAGGAAAAACTGCATGTTGGTGAAGGGCATATTGAAGAAGAATCAGATGAGTGGTTCTTGTGGGAGAACAACTTCATTTGGCTCACTAACTTCACACACCATCAGGCTTCCAAGCAGCTCTCAAGGAAACTCAGTTTTCACACTCTATGCTTAGTGCCCTTTGAGTGCATTATCTAGGAAATAACCTGGTAGAGCATCCCACACAAACGAATGCTCCACATGCGGGTTTCACATGCCACCAACTCCACATTCACAGGCAACTTCAGGGGCCACAGCCATTTTCAGATAGCCCTCAATGCAAAGGCTCTAGGCGCAAATATTGGTGTGAGAGCTAATTCAATCAAGGAAACACTGCATGTTGGTGAAGGGCATATTGAAGAAGGATCAGCCGAGTGGTTCTTGTGGGAGAACAACTCCATTTGGCTCACAAACATCACACACCATCAGGCTTCCAAGCAGCTCTCAAGGAAACTCAGTTTTCACACTCTATGCTTAGTGCCCTTTGAGTGCATTATCTAGGAATGAACCTGGTAGAGCATCCCACACAAACGAATGCTCCACATGCGGGTTTCACATGCCACCAACTCCACATTCACAGGCAACTTGAGCGCCACAGCCATTTTCAGATACCCCTCAATGCAAAGGCTCTAGGCTCAAATATTGGTGTGAGAGCTAATTCAATCAAGGAAAAACTGCATGTTGGTGAAGGGCATATTGAAGAAAGATCAGCCGAGTGGTTCTTGTGGGAGAACAACTCCATTTGGCTCACTAACTTCACACACCATCAGGCTTCCAAGCAGCTCTCAAGGAAACTCAGTTTTCACACTCTATGCTTAGTGCCCTTTGAGTGCATTATCTAGGAATGAACCTGGTAGAGCATCCCACACAAACCGAATGCTCCACATGCGGGTTTCACATGCCACCAACTCCACATTCACAGGCAACGTCAGCGCCACAGCCGTTTTCAGATAGCCCTCAATGCAAAGGCTTTAGACGCAAATATTGGTGTGAGAGCTAATTCAATCAAGGAAACACTGCATGTTGGTGAAGGGCATATTGAAGAAGGATCAGCCGAGTGGTTCTTGTGGGAGAACAACTCCATTTGGCTCACTAACTTCACACACCATCAGGCTTCCAAGCAGCTCTCAAGGAAACTCAGATTTCACACTCTATGCTTAGTGCCCTTTTGAGTGCATTATCTAGGAAATAACCTGGTAGAGCATCCCACACAAACGAATGCTCCACATGCGGGTTTCACATGCCACCAACTCCACATTCACAGGCAACTTCAGGGCCACAGCCGTTTTTAGATAGCCCTCAATGCAAAGGCTCTAGACGCAAATATTGGTGTGAGAGCTAATTCAATCAAGGAAACACTGCATGTTGGTGAAGGGCATATTGAAGAAGGATCAGCCGAGTGGTTCTTGTGGGAGAACAACTCCATTTGGCTCACTAACTTCACACACCATCAGGCTTCCAAGCAGCTCTCAAGGAAACTCAGATTTCACACTCTATGCTTAGTGCCCTTTGAGTGCATTATCTATGAATGAACCTGGTAGAGCATCCCACACAAACGAATGCTCCACATGCGGGTTTTCACATGCCACCAACTCCACATTCACAGGCAACCTTCAGCGCCACAGCCGTTTTCAGATAGCCCTCAATGCAAAGGCTCTCGACGCAAATATTGGTGTGAGAGCTAATTCAATCAAGGAAACACTGCATGTTGGTGAAGGGCATATTGAAGAAGGATCAGCAAAGTGGTTCTTGTGGGAGAACAACTCCATTTGGCTCACTAACTTCACACACCATCAGGCTTCCAAGCAGCTCTCAAGGAAACTCAGTTTTCACACTCTATGCTTAGTGCCCTTTGAGTGCATTATCTAGGAAATAACCTGGTAGAGCATCCCACACAAACGAATGCTCCACATGCGGGTTTCACATGCCACCAACTCCACATTCACAGGCAACTTCAGGGCCACAGCCATTTTCAGATAGCCCTCAATGCAAAGGCTCTAGGCGCAAATATTGGTGTGAGAGCTAATTCAATCAAGGAAACACTGCATGTTGGTGAAGGGCATATTGAAGAAGGATCAGCCGAGTGGTTCTTGTGGGAGAACAACTCCATTTGGCTCACTAACATCACACACCATCAGGCTTCCAAGCAGCTCTCAAGGAAACTCAGTTTTCACACTCTATGCTTAGTGCCCTTTGAGTGCATTATCTAGGAATGAACCTGGTAGAGCATCCCACACAAACGAATGCTCCACATGCGGGTTTCACATGCCACCAACTCCACATTCACAGGCAACTTGAGCGCCACAGCCATTTTCAGATACCCCTCAATGCAAAGGCTCTAGGCTCAAATATTGGTGTGAGAGCTAATTCAATCAAGGAAAAACTGCATGTTGGTGAAGGGCATATTGAAGAAAGATCAGCCGAGTGGTTCTTGTGGGAGAACAACTCCATTTGGCTCACTAACTTCACACACCATCAGGCTTCCAAGCAGCTCTCAAGGAAACTCAGTTTTCACACTCTATGCTTAGTGCCCTTTGAGTGCATTATCTAGGAATGAACCTGGTAGAGCATCCCACACAAACGAATGCTCCACATGCGGGTTTCACATGCCACCAACTCCACATTCACAGGCAACGTCAGCGCCACAGCCGTTTTCAGATAGCCCTCAATGCAAAGGCTTTAGACGCAAATATTGGTGTGAGAGCTAATTCAATCAAGGAAACACTGCATGTTGGTGAAGGGCATATTGAAGAAGGATCAGCCGAGTGGTTCTTGTGGGAGAACAACTCCATTTGGCTCACTAACTTCACACACCATCAGGCTTCCAAGCAGCTCTCAAGGAAACTCAGATTTCACACTCTATGCTTAGTGCCCTTTGAGTGCATTATCTAGGAAATAACCTGGTAGAGCATCCCACACAAACGAATGCTCCACATGCGGGTTTCACATGCCACCAACTCCACATTCACAGGCAACTTCAGGGCCACAGCCGTTTTTAGATAGCCCTCAATGCAAAGGCTCTAGACGCAAATATTGGTGTGAGAGCTAATTCAATCAAGGAAACACTGCATGTTGGTGAAGGGCATATTGAAGAAGGATCAGCCGAGTGGTTCTTGTGGGAGAACAACTCCATTTGGCTCACTAACTTCACACACCATCAGGCTTCCAAGCAGCTCTCAAGGAAACTCAGATTTCACACTCTATGCTTAGTGCCCTTTGAGTGCATTATCTATGAATGAACCTGGTAGAGCATCCCACACAAACGAATGCTCCACATGCGGGTTTCACATGCCACCAACTCCACATTCACAGGCAACTTCAGCGCCACAGCCGTTTTCAGATAGCCCTCAATGCAAAGGCTCTCGACGCAAATATTGGTGTGAGAGCTAATTCAATCAAGGAAACACTGCATGTTGGTGAAGGGCATATTGAAGAAGGATCAGCAAAGTGGTTCTTGTGGGAGAACAACTCCATTTGGCTCACTAACTTCACACACCATCAGGCTTCCAAGCAGCTCTCAAGGAAACTCAGTTTTCACACTCTATGCTTAGTGCCCTTTGAGTGCATTATCTAGGAAATAACCTGGTAGAGCATCCCACACAAACGAATGCTCCACATGCGGGTTTCACATGCCACCAACTCCACATTCTCAGGCAACTTCAGCGCCACAGCCGTTTTCAGATAGCCCTCAATGCAAAGGCTCTAGGCGCAAATATTGGTGTGAGAGCTAATTCAATCAAGGAAACACTGCATGTTGGTGAAGGGCATATTGAAGAAGGATCAGCCGAGTGGTTCTTGTGGGAGAACAACTCCATTTGGCTCACTAACTTCACACACCATCAGGCTTCCAAGCAGCTCTCAAGGAAACTCAGTTTTCACACTCTATGCTTAGTGCCCTTTGAGTGCATTATCTAGGAAATAACCTGGTAGAGCATCCCACACAAACGAATGCTCCACATGCGGGTTTCACATGCCACCAACTCCACATTCACAGGCAACTTCAGGGCCACAGCCATTTTCAGATAGCCCTCAATGCAAAGGCTCTAGGCGCAAATATTGGTGTGAGAGCTAATTCAATCAAGGAAACACTGCATGTTGGTGAAGGGCATATTGAAGAAGGATCAGCCGAGTGGTTCTTGTGGGAGAACAACTCCATTTGGCTCACTAACATCACACACCATCAGGCTTCCAAGCAGCTCTCAAGGAAACTCAGTTTTCACACTCTATGCTTAGTGCCCTTTGAGTGCATTATCTAGGAATGAACCTGGTAGAGCATCCCACACAAACGAATGCTCCACATGCGGGTTTCACATGCCACCAACTCCACATTCACAGGCAACTTGAGCGCCACAGCCATTTTCAGATACCCCTCAATGCAAAGGCTCTAGGCTCAAATATTGGTGTGAGAGCTAATTCAATCAAGGAAAAACTGCATGTTGGTGAAGGGCATATTGAAGAAAGATCAGCCGAGTGGTTCTTGTGGGAGAACAACTCCATTTGGCTCACTAACTTCACACACCATCAGGCTTCCAAGCAGCTCTCAAGGAAACTCAGTTTTCACACTCTATGCTTAGTGCCCTTTGAGTGCATTATCTAGGAATGAACCTGGTAGAGCATCCCACACAAACGAATGCTCCACATGCGGGTTTCACATGCCACCAACTCCACATTCACAGGCAACGTCAGCGCCACAGCCGTTTTCAGATAGCCCTCAATGCAAAGGCTTTAGACGCAAATATTGGTGTGAGAGCTAATTCAATCAAGGAAACACTGCATGTTGGTGAAGGGCATATTGAAGAAGGATCAGCCGAGTGGTTCTTGTGGGAGAACAACTCCATTTGGCTCACTAACTTCACACACCATCAGGCTTCCAAGCAGCTCTCAAGGAAACTCAGATTTCACACTCTATGCTTAGTGCCCTTTGAGTGCATTATCTAGGAAATAACCTGGTAGAGCATCCCACACAAACGAATGCTCCACATGCGGGTTTCACATGCCACCAACTCCACATTCACAGGCAACTTCAGGGCCACAGCCGTTTTTAGATAGCCCTCAATGCAAAGGCTCTAGACGCAAATATTGGTGTGAGAGCTAATTCAATCAAGGAAACACTGCATGTTGGTGAAGGGCATATTGAAGAAGGATCAGCCGAGTGGTTCTTGTGGGAGAACAACTCCATTTGGCTCACTAACTTCACACACCATCAGGCTTCCAAGCAGCTCTCAAGGAAACTCAGATTTCACACTCTATGCTTAGTGCCCTTTGAGTGCATTATCTATGAATGAACCTGGTAGAGCATCCCACACAAACGAATGCTCCACATGCGGGTTTCACATGCCACCAACTCCACATTCACAGGCAACTTCAGCGCCACAGCCGTTTTCAGATAGCCCTCAATGCAAAGGCTCTCGACGCAAATATTGGTGTGAGAGCTAATTCAATCAAGGAAACACTGCATGTTGGTGAAGGGCATATTGAAGAAGGATCAGCAAAGTGGTTCTTGTGGGAGAACAACTCCATTTGGCTCACTAACTTCACACACCATCAGGCTTCCAAGCAGCTCTCAAGGAAACTCAGATTTCACACTCTATGCTTAGTGCCCTTTGAGTGCATTATCTAGGAATGAACCTGGTAGAGCATCCCACACAAACGAATGCTCCACATGCGGGTTTCACATGCCACCAACTCCACATTCACAGGCAACTTCAGCGCCACAGCCGTTTTCAGATAGCCCTCAATGCAAAGGCTCTAGACGCAAATATTGGTGTGAGAGCTAATTCAATCAAGGAAACACTGCATGTTGGTGAAGGGCATATTGAAGAAGGATCAGCCGAGTGGTTCTTGTGGGAGAACAACTCCATTTGGCTCACTAACTTCACACACCATCAGGCTTCCAAGCAGCTCTCAAGGAAACTCAGTTTTCACACTCTATGCTTAGTGCCCTTTGAGTGCCTAGGACTGAAATGAAGCTTGGTGAGCATCCCACACAAACGAATGCTCCACATGCGGGTTTCACATGCCACCAACTCCACATTCACAGGCAACTTCAGGGCCACAGCCGTTTTCAGATAGCCCTCAATGCAAAGGCTCTAGACGCAAATATTGGTGTGAGAGCTAATTCAATCAAGGAAACACTGCATGTTGGTGAAGGGCATATTGAAGAAAGATCAGCCGAGTGGTTCTTGTGGGAGAACAACTCCATTTGGCTCACTAACTTCACACACCATCAGGCTTCCAAGCAGCTCTCAAGGAAACTCAGTTTTCACACTCTATGCTTAGTGCCCTTTGAGTGCATTATCTAGGAAATCACCTGGTAGAGCATCCCACACAAACGAATGCTCCACATGCGGGTTTCACATGCCACCAACTCCACATTCACAGGCAACTTCAGCGCCACAGCCATTTTCAGATACCCCTCAATGCAAAGGCTCTAGGCGCAAATATTGGTGTGAGAGCTAATTCAATCAAGGAAACACTGCATGTTGGTGAAGGGCATATTGAAGAAAGATCAGCCGAGTGGTTCTTGTGGGAGAACAACTCCATTTGGCTCACTAACTTCACACACCATCAGGCTTCCAAGCAGCTCTCAAGGAAACTCAGTTTTCACACTCTATGCTTAGTGCCCTTTGAGAGCATTATCTAGGAAATAACCTGGTAGAGCATCCCACACAAACGAATGCTCCACATGCGGGTTTCACATGCCACCAACTCCACATTCACAGGCAACGTCAGCGCCACAGCCGTTTTCAGATAGCCCTCAATGCAAAGGCTTTAGACGCAAATATTGGTGTGAGAGCTAATTCAATCAAGGAAACACTGCATGTTGGTGAAGGGCATATTGAAGAAGGATCAGCCGAGTGGTTCTTGTGGGAGAACAACTCCATTTGGTTCACTAACTTCACACACCATCAGGCTTCCAAGCAGCTCTCAAGGAAACTCAGATTTCACACTCTATGCTTAGTGCCCTTTGAGTGCATTATCTAGGAATGAACCTGGTAGAGCATTCCACACAAACGAATGCTCCACATGCGGGTTTCACATGCCACCAACTCCACATTCACAGGCAACTTCAGCGCAACAGCGGTTTTCAGATAGCCCTCAATGCAAAGGCTCTAGACGCAAATATTGGTGTGAGAGCTAATTCAATCAAGGAAACACTGCATGTTGGTGAAGGGCATATTGAAGAAGGATCAGCCGAGTGGTTCTTGTGGGAGAACAACTCCATTTGGCTCACTAACTTCACACACCATCAGGCTTCCAAGCAGCTCTCAAGGAAACTCAGTTTTCACACTCTATGCTTAGTGCCCTTTGAGTGCATTATCTAGGAATGAACCTGGTAAAGCATCCCACACAAACGAATGCTCCACATGCGGGTTTCACATGCCACCAACTCCATATTCACAGGTAACTTCAGCGCCTCAGCCGTTTTCAGATAGCCCTCAATGCAAAGGCTCTAGGCGCAAATATTGGTGTGAGAGCTAATTCAATCAAGGAAACACTGCATGTTGGTGAAGGGCATATTGAAGAAGGATCAGCCGAGTGGTTCTTGTGGGAGAACAACTCCATTTGGCTCACTAACTTCACACACCATCAGGCTTCCAAGCAGCTCTCAAGGAAACTCAGTTTTCACACTCTATGCTTAGTGCCCTTTGAGTGCATTATCTAGGAATGAACCTGGTAGAGCATCCCACACAAACGAATGCTCCACATGCGGGTTTCACATGCCACCAACTCCACATTCACAGGCAACTTCAGGGCCACAGCCGTTTTCAGATAGCCCTCAATGTAAAGGCTCTAGACGCAAATATTGGTGTGAGAGCTAATTCAATCAAGTAAACACTGCATGTTGGTGAAGGGCATATTGAAGAAGGATCAGCCGAGTGGTTCTTGTGGGAGAACAACTCCATTTGGCTCACTAACGTCACACACCATCAGGCTTCCAAGCAGCTCTCAAGGAAACTCAGTTTTCACACTCTATGCTTAGTGCCCTTTGAGTGCATTATCTAGGAATGAACCTGGTAGAGCATCCCACACAAACGAATGCTCCACAGGCGGGTTTCACATGCCACCAACTCCACATTCACAGGCAACTTCAGCGCAACAGCCGTTTTCAGATAGCCCTCAATGCAAAGGCTCTAGACGCAAATATTGGTGTGAGAGCTAATTCAATCAAGGAAACACTGCATGTTGGTGAAGGGCATATTGAAGAAGGATCAGCCGAGTGGTTCTTGTGGGAGAACAACTCCATTTGGCTCACTATCTTCACACACCATCAGGCTTCCAAGCAGCTCTCAAGGAAACTCAGTTTTCACACTCTATTCTTAGTGCCCTTCAGTGCCTAGCACTGAAATGAAGCTTGGTGAGCATCCCACACAAACGAATGCTCCACATGCGGGTTTCACATGCCACCAACTCCACATTCTCAGGCAACGTCAGCGCCACAGCCGTTTTCAGATAGCCCTCAATGCAAAGGCTTTAGACGCAAATATTGGTGTGAGAGCTAATTCAATCAAGGAAACACTGCATGTTGGTGAAGGGCATATTGAAGAAGGATCAGCCGAGTGGTTCTTGTGGGAGAACAACTCCATTTGGTTCACTAACTTCACACACCATCAGGCTTCCAAGCAGCTCTCAAGGAAACTCAGTTTTCACACTCTATGCTTAGTGCCCTTTGAGTGCATTATCTAGGAATGAACCTGGTAGAGCATCCCACACAAACGAATGCTCCACATGCGGGTTTCACATGCCACCAACTCCACATTCACAGGCAACTTCAGGGCCACATCCGTTTTCAGATAGCCCTCAATGCAAAGGCTCTAGACGCAAATACTGGTGTGAGAGCTAATTCAATCAAGGAAACACTGCATGTTGGTGAAGGGCATATTGAAGAAAGATCAGCCGAGTGGTTTTTGTGGGAGAACAACTCCATTTGGCTCACTAACTTCACACACCATCAGGCTTCCAAGCAGCTCTCAAGGAAACTCAGTTTTCACACTCTATGCGTAGTGCCCTTTGAGTGCCTAGGACTGAAATGAAGCTTGGTGAGAATCCCACACAAACGAATGCTCCACATGCGGGTTTCACATGCCACCAACTCCACATTCACAGGCAACTTCAGCGCCACAGCCGTTTTCAGATAGCCCTCAATGCAAAGGCTCTAGACGCAAATATTGGTGTGAGAGCTAATTCAATCAAGGAAAACCTGCATGTTGGTGAAGGGCATATTGAAGAAGGATCAGCCGAGTGGTTCTTGTGGGAGAACAACTCCATTTGGCTCACTAACTTTACACACCATCAGGCTTCCAAGCAGCTCTCAAGGAAACTCAGTTTTCACACTCTATGCTTAGTGCCCTTTGAGTGCATTATCTAGGAAATAACCTGGTAGAGCATCCCACACAAACGAATGCTCCACATGCGGGTTTCACATGCCACCAACTCCACATTCACAGGCAACGTCAGCGCCACAGCCGTTTTCAGATAGCCCTCAATGCAAAGGCTCTAGACGCAAATATTGGTGTGAGAGCTAATTCAATCAAGGAAACACTGCATGTTGGTGAAGGGCATATTGAAGAAGGATCAGCCGAGTGGTTCTTGTGGGAGAACAACTCCATTTGGCTCACTAACTTCACACACCATCAGGCTTCCAAGCAGCTCTCAAGGAAACTCAGTTTTCACACTCTATGCTTAGTGCCCTTTGAGTGCATTATCTAGGAATGAACCTGGTAGAGCATCCCACACAAACGAATGCTCCACATGCGGGTTTCACATGCCACCAACTCCACATTCACAGGCAACTTCAGCGCCACAGACGTTTTCAGATAGCCCTCAATGCAAAGGCTCTAGGCGCAAATATTGGTGTGAGAGCTAATTCAATCAAGGAAACACTGCATGTTGGTGAAGGGCATATTGAAGAAAGATCAGCCGAGTGGCTCTTGTGGGAGAACAACTCCATTTGGCTCACTAACTTCACACACCATCAGGCTTCCAAGCAGCTCTCAAGGAAACTCAGTTTTCACACTCTATTCTTAGTGCCCTTTGAGTGCCTAGGACTGAAATGAAGCTTGGTGAGCATCCCACACAAACGAATGCTCCACATGCGGGTTTCACATGCCACCAACTACACATTCACAGGCAACTTCAGGGCCACAGCCGTTTTCAGATAGCCCTCAATGCAAAGGCTCTAGGCGCAAATATTGGTGTGAGAGCTAATTCAATCAAGGAAACACTGCATGTTGGTGAAGGGCATATTGAAGAAGGATCAGCCGAGTGGTTCTTGTAGGAGAACAACTCCATTTGGCTCACTAACTTCACACACCATCAGGCTTCCAAGCAGCTCTCAAGGAAACTCAGTTTTCACACTCTATGCTTAGTGCCCTTTGAGTGCATTATCTAGGAAATAACCTGGTAGAGCATCCCACACAAACGAATGCTCCACATGCGGGTTTCACATGCCACCAACTCCACATTCACAGGCAACGTCAGCGCCACAACCGTTTTCAGATAGCCCTCAATGCAAAGGCTCTAGTCGCAAATATTGGTGTGAGAGCTAATTCAATCAAGGAAACACTGCATGTTGGTGAAGGGCATATTGAAGAAAGATCAGCCGAGTGGTTCTTGTGGGAGAACAACTCCATTTGGTTCACGAACTTCACACACCATCAGGCTTCCAAGCAGCTCTCAAGGAAACTCAGTTTTCACACTCTATGCTTAGTGCACTTTGAGTGCTTTATCTAGGAATGAACCTGGTAGAGCATCCCACACAAACGAATGCTCCACATGCGGGTTTCACATGCCACCAACTCCACATTCACAGGCAACTTCAGCGCCACTGCCATTTTCAGATAGCCCTCAATGCAAAGGCTCTAGGCGCAAATATTGGTGTGAGAGCTAATTCAATCAAGGAAACACTGCATGTTGGTGAAGGGCATATTGAAGAAGGATCAGCCGAGTGGTTCTTGTGGGAGAACAACTCCATTTGGCTCACTAACTTCACACACCATCAGGCTTCCAAGCAGCTCTCAAGGAAACTCAGTTTTCACACTCTATGCTTAGTGCCCTTTGAGTGCCTAGGAATGAAATGAAGCTTGGTAAGCATCCCACACAAACGATGCTCCACATGCGGGTTTCACATGCCACCAACTCCACATTCACAGGCAACGTCAGGGCCACAGCCGTTTTCAGATAGCCCTCAATGCAAAGGCTCTAGGCGCAAATATTGGTGTGAGAGCTAATTCAATCAAGGAAAAACTGCATGTTGGTGAAGGGCATATTGAAGAAAGATCAGCCAAGTGGTTCTTGTGGGAGAACAACTCCATTTGGCTCACTAACTTCACACACCATCAGGCTTCCAAGCAGCTCTCAAGGAAACTCAGTTTTCACACTCTATGCTTAGTGCCCTTTGAGTGCATTATCTAGGAAATAACCTGGTAGAGCATCCCACACAAACGAATGCTCCACATGCGGGTTTCACATGCCACCAACTCCACATTCACAGGCAACTTCAGCGCAACAGCCGTTTTCAGATAGCCCTCAATGCAAAGGCTCTAGACGCAAATATTGGTGTGAGAGCTAATTCAATCAAGGAAACACTGCATGTTGGTGAAGGGCATATTGAAGAAGGATCAGCCGAGTGGTTCTTGTGGGAGAACAACTCCATTTGGCTCACTATCTTCACACACCATCAGGCTTCCAAGCAGCTCTCAAGGAAACTCAGTTTTCACACTCTATTCTTAGTGCCCTTCAGTGCCTAGCACTGAAATGAAGCTTGGTGAGCATCCCACACAAACGAATGCTCCACATGCGGGTTTCACATGCCACCAACTCCACATTCACAGGCAACGTCAGCGCCACAGCCGTTTTCAGATAGCCCTCAATGCAAAGGCTTTAGACGCAAATATTGGTGTGAGAGCTAATTCAATCAAGGAAACACTGCATGTTGGTGAAGGGCATATTGAAGAAGGATCAGCCGAGTGGTTCTTGTGGGAGAACAACTCCATTTGGTTCACTAACTTCACACACCATCAGGCTTCCAAGCAGCTCTCAAGGAAACTCAGTTTTCACACTCTATGCTTAGTGCCCTTTGAGTGCATTATCTAGGAATGAACCTGGTAGAGCATCCCACACAAACGAATGCTCCACATGCGGGTTTCACATGCCACCAACTCCACATTCACAGGCAACGTCAGCGCCACAGCCGTTTTCAGATAGCCCTCAATGCAAAGGCTCTAGACGCAAATATTGGTGTGAGAGCTAATTCAATCAAGGAAACACTGCATGTTGGTGAAGGGCATATTGAAGAAGGATCAGCCGAGTGGTTCTTGTGGGAGAACAACTCCATTTGGCTCACTAACTTCACACACCATCAGGCTTCCAAGCAGCTCTCAAGGAAACTCAGTTTTCACACTCTATGCTTAGTGCCCTTTGAGTGCATTATCTAGGAATGAACCTGGTAGAGCATCCCACACAAACGAATGCTCCACATGCGGGTTTCACATGCCACCAACTCCACATTCACAGGCAACTTCAGCGCCACAGACGTTTTCAGATAGCCCTCAATGCAAAGGCTCTAGGCGCAAATATTGGTGTGAGAGCTAATTCAATCAAGGAAACACTGCATGTTGGTGAAGGGCATATTGAAGAAAGATCAGCCGAGTGGCTCTTGTGGGAGAACAACTCCATTTGGCTCACTAACTTCACACACCATCAGGCTTCCAAGCAGCTCTCAAGGAAACTCAGTTTTCACACTCTATGCTTAGTGCCCTTTGAGTGCCTAGGACTGAAATGAAGCTTGGTGAGCATCCCACACAAACGAATGCTCCACATGCGGGTTTCACATGCCACCAACTCCACATTCACAGGCAACTTCAGGGCCACAGCCGTTTTCAGATAGCCCTCAATGCAAAGGCTCTAGGCGCAAATATTGGTGTGAGAGCTAATTCAATCAAGGAAACACTGCATGTTGGTGAAGGGCATATTGAAGAAGGATCAGCCGAGTGGTTCTTGTAGGAGAACAACTCCATTTGGCTCACTAACTTCACACACCATCAGGCTTCCAAGCAGCTCTCAAGGAAACTCAGTTTTCACACTCTATGCTTAGTGCCCTTTGAGTGCATTATCTAGGAAATAACCTGGTAGAGCATCCCACACAAACGAATGCTCCACATGCGGGTTTCACATGCCACCAACTCCACATTCACAGGCAACGTCAGCGCCACAACCGTTTTCAGATAGCCCTCAATGCAAAGGCTCTAGTCGCAAATATTGGTGTGAGAGCTAATTCAATCAAGGAAACACTGCATGTTGGTGAAGGGCATATTGAAGAAAGATCAGCCGAGTGGTTCTTGTGGGAGAACAACTCCATTTGGTTCACGAACTTCACACACCATCAGGCTTCCAAGCAGCTCTCAAGGAAACTCAGTTTTCACACTCTATGCTTAGTGCACTTTGAGTGCTTTATCTAGGAATGAACCTGGTAGAGCATCCCACACAAACGAATGCTCCACATGCGGGTTTCACATGCCACCAACTCCACATTCACAGGCAACTTCAGCGCCACTGCCATTTTCAGATAGCCCTCAATGCAAAGGCTCTAGGCGCAAATATTGGTGTGAGAGCTAATTCAATCAAGGAAACACTGCATGTTGGTGAAGGGCATATTGAAGAAGGATCAGCCGAGTGGTTCTTGTGGGAGAACAACTCCATTTGGCTCACTAACATCACACACCATCAGGCTTCCAAGCAGCTCTCAAGGAAACTCAGTTTTCACACTCTATGCTTAGTGCCCTTTGAGTGCATTATCTAGGAATGAACCTGGTAGAGCATCCCACACAAACGAATGCTCCACATGCGGGTTTCACATGCCACCAACTCCACATTCACAGGCAACTTGAGCGCCACAGCCATTTTCAGATACCCCTCAATGCAAAGGCTCTAGGCTCAAATATTGGTGTGAGAGCTAATTCAATCAAGGAAAAACTGCATGTTGGTGAAGGGCATATTGAAGAAGGATCAGCCGAGTGGTTCTTGTGGGAGAACAACTCCATTTGGCTCACTAACATCACACACCATCAGGCTTCCAAGCAGCTCTCAAGGAAACTCAGTTTTCACACTCTATGCTTAGTGCCCTTTGAGTGCATTATCTAGGAATGAACCTGGTAGAGCATCCCACACAAACGAATGCTCCACATGCGGGTTTTCACATGCCACCAACTCCACATTCACAGGCAACGTCAGCGCCACAGCCGTTTTCAGATAGCCCTCAATGCAAAGGCTTTAGACGCAAATATTGGTGTGAGAGCTAATTCAATCAAGGAAACACTGCATGTTGGTGAAGGGCATATTGAAGAAGGATCAGCCGAGTGGTTCTTGTGGGAGAACAACTCCATTTGGCTCACTAACTTCACACACCATCAGGCTTCCAAGCAGCTCTCAAGGAAACTCAGATTTCACACTCTATGCTTAGTGCCCTTTGAGTGCATTATCTAGGAAATAACCTGGTAGAGCATCCCACACAAACGAATGCTCCACATGCGGGTTTCACATGCCACCAACTCCACATTCACAGGCAACTTCAGGGCCACAGCCGTTTTTAGATAGCCCTCAATGCAAAGGCTCTAGACGCAAATATTGGTGTGAGAGCTAATTCAATCAAGGAAACACTGCATGTTGGTGAAGGGCATATTGAAGAAGGATCAGCCGAGTGGTTCTTGTGGGAGAACAACTCCATTTGGCTCACTAACTTCACACACCATCAGGCTTCCAAGCAGCTCTCAAGGAAACTCAGATTTCACACTCTATGCTTAGTGCCCTTTGAGTGCATTATCTATGAATGAACCTGGTAGAGCATCCCACACAAACGAATGCTCCACATGCGGGTTCACATGCCACCAACTCCACATTCACAGGCAACTTCAGCGCCACAGCCGTTTTCAGATAGCCCTCAATGCAAAGGCTCTCGACGCAAATATTGGTGTGAGAGCTAATTCAATCAAGGAAACACTGCATGTTGGTGAAGGGCATATTGAAGAAGGATCAGCCGAGTGGTTCTTGTGGGAGAACAACTCCATTTGGCTCACTAACTTCACACACCATCAGGCTTCCAAGCAGCTCTCAAGGAAACTCAGTTTTCACACTCTATGCTTAGTGCCCTTTGAGTGCATTATCTAGGAAATAACCTGGTAGAGCATCCCACACAAACGAATGCTCCACATGCGGGTTTCACATGCCACCAACTCCACATTCTCAGGCAACTTCAGCGCCACAGCCGTTTTCAGATAGCCCTCAATGCAAAGGCTCTAGGCGCAAATATTGGTGTGAGAGCTAATTCAATCAAGGAAACACTGCATGTTGGTGAAGGGCATATTGAAGAAGGATCAGCAAAGTGGTTCTTGTGGGAGAACAACTCCATTTGGCTCACTAACTTCACACACCATCAGGCTTCCAAGCAGCTCTCAAGGAAACTCAGTTTTCACACTCTATGCTTAGTGCCCTTTGAGTGCATTATCTAGGAATAACCTGGTAGAGCATCCCACACAAACGAATGCTCCACATGCGGGTTTCACATGCCACCAACTCCACATTCACAGGCAACGTCAGCGCCACAGCCGTTTTCAGATAGCCCTCAATGCAAAGGCTTTAGACGCAAATATTGGTGTGAGAGCTAATTCAATCAAGGAAACACTGCATGTTGGTGAAGGGCATATTGAAGAAGGATCAGCCGAGTGGTTCTTGTGGGAGAACAACTCCATTTGGTTCACTAACTTCACACACCATCAGGCTTCCAAGCAGCTCTCAAGGAAACTCAGATTTCACACTCTATGCTTAGTGCCCTTTGAGTGCATTATCTAGGAAATTAACCTGGTAGAGCATCCCACACAAACGAATGCTCCACATGCGGGTTTCACATGCCACCAACTCCACATTCACAGGCAACTTCAGGGCCACAGCCGTTTTCAGATAGCCCTCAATGCAAAGGCTCTAGACGCAAATATTGGTGTGAGAGCTAATTCAATCAAGGAAACACAGCATGTTGGTGAAGGGCATATTGAAGAAGGATCAGCCGAGTGGTTCTTGTGGGGAGAACAACTCCATTTGGCTCACTAACTTCACACACCATCAGGCTTCCAAGCAGCTCTCAAGGAAACTCAGATTTCACACTCTATGCTTAGTGCCCTTTGAGTGCATTATCTAGGAATGAACCTGGTAGAGCATCCCACACAAACGAATGCTCCACATGCGGGTTTCACATGCCACCAACTCCACATTCACAGGCAACTTCAGCGCCACAGCCGTTTTCAGATAGCCCTCAATGCAAAGGCTCTAGACGCAAATATTGGTGTGAGAGCTAATTCAATCAAGGAAACACTGCATGTTGGTGAAGGGCATATTGAAGAAGGATCAGCCGAGTGGTTCTTGTGGGAGAACAACTCCATTTGGCTCACTAACTTCACACACCATCAGGCTTCCAAGCAGCTCTCAAGGAAACTCAGTTTTCACACTCTATGCTTAGTGCCCTTTGAGTGCCTAGGACTGAAATGAAGCTTGGTGAGCATCCCACACAAACTAATGCTCCACATGCGGGATTCACATGCCACCAACTCCACATTCACAGGCAACTTCAGGGCCACAGCCGTTTTCAGATAGCCCTCAATGCAAAGGCTCTAGACGCAAATATTGGTGTGAGAGCTAATTCAATCAAGGAAACACTGCATGTTGGTGAAGGGCATATTGAAGAAGGATCAGCCGAGTGGTTCTTGTGGGAGAACAACTCCATTTGGCTCACTAACTTCACACACCATCAGGCTTCCAAGCAGCTCTCAAGGAAACTCAGTTTTCACACTCTATGCTTAGTGCCCTTTGAGTGCATTATCTAGGAATGAACCTGGTAGAGCATCCCACACAAACGAATGCTCCACATGCGGGTTTCACATGCCACCAACTCCACATTCACAGGCAACTTCAGCGCCACAGCCATTTTCAGATACCCCTCAATGCAAAGGCTCTAGGCGCAAATATTGGTGTGAGAGCTAATTCAATCAAGGAAACACTGCATGTTGGTGAAGGGCATATTGAAGAAAGATCAGCCGAGTGGTTCTTGTGGGAGAACAACTCCATTTGGCTCACTAACTTCACACACCATCAGGCTTCCAAGCAGCTCTCAAGGAAACTCAGTTTTCACACTCTATGCTTAGTGCCCTTTGAGAGCATTATCTAGGAAATAACCTGGTAGAGCATCCCACACAAACGAATGCTCCACATGCGGGTTTCACATGCCACCAACTCCACATTCACAGGCAACTTCAGCGCCACAGCCGTTTTCAGATAGCCCTCAATGCAAAGGCTTTAGACGCAAATATTGGTGTGAGAGCTAATTCAATCAAGGAAACACTGCATGTTGGTGAAGGGCATATTGAAGAAGGATCAGCCGAGTGGTTCTTGTGGGAGAACAACTCCATTTGGTTCACTAACTTCACACACCATCAGGCTTCCAAGCAGCTCTCAAGGAAACTCAGATTTCACACTCTATGCTTAGTGCCCTTTGAGTGCATTATCTAGGAATGAACCTGGTAGAGCATTCCACACAAACGAATGCTCCACATGCGGGTTTCACATGCCACCAACTCCACATTCACAGGCAACTTCAGCGCCACAGCCGTTTTCAGATAGCCCTCAATGCAAAGGCTCTAGACGCAAATATTGGTGTGAGAGCTAATTCAATCAAGGAAACACTGCATGTTGGTGAAGGGCATATTGAAGAAGGATCAGCCGAGTGGTTCTTGTGGGAGAACAACTCCATTTGGCTCACTAACTTCACACACCATCAGGCTTCCAAGCAGCTCTCAAGGAAACTCAGTTTTCACACTCTATGCTTAGTGCCCTTTGAGTGCATTATCTAGGAATGAACCTGGTAGAGCATCCCACACAAACGAATGCTCCACATGCGGGTTTCACATGCCACCAACTCCACATTCACAGGCAACTTCAGCGCCACAGCCATTTTCAGATACCCCTCAATGCAAAGGCTCTAGGCGCAAATATTGGTGTGAGAGCTAATTCAATCAAGGAAACACTGCATGTTGGTGAAGGGCATATTGAAGAAAGATCAGCCGAGTGGTTCTTGTGGGAGAACAACTCCATTTGGCTCACTAACTTCACACACCATCAGGCTTCCAAGCAGCTCTCAAGGAAACTCAGTTTTCACACTCTATGCTTAGTGCCCTTTGAGAGCATTATCTAGGAAATAACCTGGTAGAGCATCCCACACAAACGAATGCTCCACATGCGGGTTTCACATGCCACCAACTCCACATTCACAGGCAACTTCAGCGCCACAGCCGTTTTCAGATAGCCCTCAATGCAAAGGCTTTAGACGCAAATATTGGTGTGAGAGCTAATTCAATCAAGGAAACACTGCATGTTGGTGAAGGGCATATTGAAGAAGGATCAGCCGAGTGGTTCTTGTGGGAGAACAACTCCATTTGGTTCACTAACTTCACACACCATCAGGCTTCCAAGCAGCTCTCAAGGAAACTCAGATTTCACACTCTATGCTTAGTGCCCTTTGAGTGCATTATCTAGGAATGAACCTGGTAGAGCATTCCACACAAACGAATGCTCCACATGCGGGTTTCACATGCCACCAACTCCACATTCACAGGCAACTTCAGGGCCACAGCCGTTTTCAGATAGCCCTCAATGCAAAGGCTCTAGACGCAAATATTGGTGTGAGAGCTAATTCAATCAAGGAAACACTGCATGTTGGTGAAGGGCATATTGAAGAAGGATCAGCCGAGTGGTTCTTGTGGGAGAACAACTCCATTTGGCTCACTAACTTCACACACCATCAGGCTTCCAAGCAGCTCTCAAGGAAACTCAGTTTTCACACTCTATGCTTAGTGCCCTTTGAGTGCATTATCTAGGAATGAACCTGGTAGAGCATCCCACACAAACGAATGCTCCACATGCGGGTTTCACATGCCACCAACTCCACATTCACAGGCAACTTCAGCGCCACAGCCATTTTCAGATACCCCTCAATGCAAAGGCTCTAGGCGCAAATATTGGTGTGAGAGCTAATTCAATCAAGGAAACACTGCATGTTGGTGAAGGGCATATTGAAGAAAGATCAGCCGAGTGGTTCTTGTGGGAGAACAACTCCATTTGGCTCACTAACTTCACACACCATCAGGCTTCCAAGCAGCTCTCAAGGAAACTCAGTTTTCACACTCTATGCTTAGTGCCCTTTGAGAGCATTATCTAGGAAATAACCTGGTAGAGCATCCCACACAAACGAATGCTCCACATGCGGGTTTCACATGCCACCAACTCCACATTCACAGGCAACTTCAGCGCCACAGCCGTTTTCAGATAGCCCTCAATGCAAAGGCTCTAGACGCAAATATTGGTGTGAGAGCTAATTCAATCAAGGAAACACTGCATGTTGGTGAAGGGCATATTGAAGAAGGATCAGCCGAGTGGTTCTTGTGGGAGAACAACTCCATTTGGCTCACTAACTTCACACACCATCAGGCTTCCAAGCAGCTCTCAAGGAAACTCAGTTTTCACACTCTATGCTTAGTGCCCTTTGAGTGCATTATCTAGGAATGAACCTGGTAGAGCATCCCACACAAACGAATGCTCCACATGCGGGTTTCACATGCCACCAACTCCACATTCACAGGCAACTTCAGCGCCACAGCCATTTTCAGATACCCCTCAATGCAAAGGCTCTAGGCGCAAATATTGGTGTGAGAGCTAATTCAATCAAGGAAACACTGCATGTTGGTGAAGGGCATATTGAAGAAAGATCAGCCGAGTGGTTCTTGTGGGAGAACAACTCCATTTGGCTCACTAACTTCACACACCATCAGGCTTCCAAGCAGCTCTCAAGGAAACTCAGTTTTCACACTCTATGCTTAGTGCCCTTTGAGAGCATTATCTAGGAAATAACCTGGTAGAGCATCCCACACAAACGAATGCTCCACATGCGGGTTTCACATGCCACCAACTCCACATTCACAGGCAACTTCAGCGCCACAGCCGTTTTCAGATAGCCCTCAATGCAAAGGCTTTAGACGCAAATATTGGTGTGAGAGCTAATTCAATCAAGGAAACACTGCATGTTGGTGAAGGGCATATTGAAGAAGGATCAGCCGAGTGGTTCTTGTGGGAGAACAACTCCATTTGGTTCACTAACTTCACACACCATCAGGCTTCCAAGCAGCTCTCAAGGAAACTCAGATTTCACACTCTATGCTTAGTGCCCTTTGAGTGCATTATCTAGGAATGAACCTGGTAGAGCATTCCACACAAACGAATGCTCCACATGCGGGTTTCACATGCCACCAACTCCACATTCACAGGCAACTTCAGCGCCACAGCCGTTTTCAGATAGCCCTCAATGCAAAGGCTCTAGACGCAAATATTGGTGTGAGAGCTAATTCAATCAAGGAAACACTGCATGTTGGTGAAGGGCATATTGAAGAAGGATCAGCCGAGTGGTTCTTGTGGGAGAACAACTCCATTTGGCTCACTAACTTCACACACCATCAGGCTTCCAAGCAGCTCTCAAGGAAACTCAGTTTTCACACTCTATGCTTAGTGCCCTTTGAGTGCATTATCTAGGAATGAACCTGGTAAAGCATCCCACACAAACGAATGCTCCACATGCGGGTTTCACATGCCACCAACTCCATATTCACAGGTAACTTCAGCGCCTCAGCCGTTTTCAGATAGCCCTCAATGCAAAGACTCTAGGCGCAAATATTGGTGTGAGAGCTAATTCAATCAAGGAAACACTGCATGTTGGTGAAGGGCATATTGAAGAAGGATCAGCCGAGTGGTTCTTGTGGGAGAACAACTCCATTTGGCTCACTAACTTCACACACCATCAGGCTTCCAAGCAGCTCTCAAGGAAACTCAGTTTTCACACTCTATGCTTAGTGCCCTTTGAGTGCATTATCTAGGAATGAACCTGGTAGAGCATCCCACACAAACGAATGCTCCACATGCGGGTTTCACATGCCACCAACTCCACATTCACAGGCAACTTCAGGGCCACAGCCGTTTTCAGATAGCCCTCAATGTAAAGGCTCTAGACGCAAATATTGGTGTGAGAGCTAATTCAATCAAGTAAACACTGCATGTTGGTGAAGGGCATATTGAAGAAGGATCAGCCGAGTGGTTCTTGTGGGAGAACAACTCCATTTGGCTCACTAACGTCACACACCATCAGGCTTCCAAGCAGCTCTCAAGGAAACTCAGTTTTCACACTCTATGCTTAGTGCCCTTTGAGTGCATTATCTAGGAAATAACCTGGTAGAGCATCCCACACAAACGAATGCTCCACATGCGGGTTTCACATGCCACCAACTCCACATTCACAGGCAACGTCAGCGCCACAACCGTTTTCAGATAGCCCTCAATGCAAAGGCTCTAGTCGCAAATATTGGTGTGAGAGCTCATTCAATCAAGGAAACACTGCATGTTGGTGAAGGGCATATTGAAGAAAGATCAGCCGAGTGGTTCTTGTGGGAGAACAACTCCATTTGGTTCACGAACTTCACACACCATCAGGCTTCCAAGCAGCTCTCAAGGAAACTCAGTTTTCACACTCTATGCTTAGTGCACTTTGAGTGCTTTATCTAGGAATGAACCTGGTAGAGCATCCCACACAAACGAATGCTCCACATGCGGGTTTCACATGCCACCAACTCCACATTCACAGGCAACTTCAGCGCCACTGCCATTTTCAGATAGCCCTCAATGCAAAGGCTCTAGGCGCAAATATTGGTGTGAGAGCTAATTCAATCAAGGAAACACTGCATGTTGGTGAAGGGCATATTGAAGAAGGATCAGCCGAGTGGTTCTTGTGGGAGAACAACTCCATTTGGCTCACTAACATCACACACCATCAGGCTTCCAAGCAGCTCTCAAGGAAACTCAGTTTTCACACTCTATGCTTAGTGCCCTTTGAGTGCATTATCTAGGAATGAACCTGGTAGAGCATCCCACACAAACGAATGCTCCACATGCGGGTTTCACATGCCACCAACTCCACATTCACAGGCAACTTGAGCGCCACAGCCATTTTCAGATACCCCTCAATGCAAAGGCTCTAGGCTCAAATATTGGTGTGAGAGCTAATTCAATCAAGGAAAAACTGCATGTTGGTGAAGGGCATATTGAAGAAGGATCAGCCGAGTGGTTCTTGTGGGAGAACAACTCCATTTGGCTCACTAACATCACACACCATCAGGCTTCCAAGCAGCTCTCAAGGAAACTCAGTTTTCACACTCTATGCTTAGTGCCCTTTGAGTGCATTATCTAGGAATGAACCTGGTAGAGCATCCCACACAAACGAATGCTCCACATGCGGGTTTCACATGCCACCAACTCCACATTCACAGGCAACGTCAGCGCCACAGCCGTTTTCAGATAGCCCTCAATGCAAAGGCTTTAGACGCAAATATTGGTGTGAGAGCTAATTCAATCAAGGAAACACTGCATGTTGGTGAAGGGCATATTGAAGAAGGATCAGCCGAGTGGTTCTTGTGGGAGAACAACTCCATTTGGCTCACTAACTTCACACACCATCAGGCTTCCAAGCAGCTCTCAAGGAAACTCAGATTTCACACTCTATGCTTAGTGCCCTTTGAGTGCATTATCTAGGAAATAACCTGGTAGAGCATCCCACACAAACGAATGCTCCACATGCGGGTTTCACATGCCACCAACTCCACATTCACAGGCAACTTCAGGGCCACAGCCGTTTTTAGATAGCCCTCAATGCAAAGGCTCTAGACGCAAATATTGGTGTGAGAGCTAATTCAATCAAGGAAACACTGCATGTTGGTGAAGGGCATATTGAAGAAGGATCAGCCGAGTGGTTCTTGTGGGAGAACAACTCCATTTGGCTCACTAACTTCACACACCATCAGGCTTCCAAGCAGCTCTCAAGGAAACTCAGATTTCACACTCTATGCTTAGTGCCCTTTGAGTGCATTATCTATGAATGAACCTGGTAGAGCATCCCACACAAACGAATGCTCCACATGCGGGTTTCACATGCCACCAACTCCACATTCACAGGCAACTTCAGCGCCACAGCCGTTTTCAGATAGCCCTCAATGCAAAGGCTCTCGACGCAAATATTGGTGTGAGAGCTAATTCAATCAAGGAAACACTGCATGTTGGTGAAGGGCATATTGAAGAAGGATCAGCCGAGTGGTTCTTGTGGGAGAACAACTCCATTTGGCTCACTAACTTCACACACCATCAGGCTTCCAAGCAGCTCTCAAGGAAACTCAGTTTTCACACTCTATGCTTAGTGCCCTTTGAGTGCATTATCTAGGAAATAACCTGGTAGAGCATCCCACACAAACGAATGCTCCACATGCGGGTTTCACATGCCACCAACTCCACATTCTCAGGCAACTTCAGCGCCACAGCCGTTTTCAGATAGCCCTCAATGCAAAGGCTCTAGGCGCAAATATTGGTGTGAGAGCTAATTCAATCAAGGAAACACTGCATGTTGGTGAAGGGCATATTGAAGAAGGATCAGCAAAGTGGTTCTTGTGGGAGAACAACTCCATTTGGCTCACTAACTTCACACACCATCAGGCTTCCAAGCAGCTCTCAAGGAAACTCAGTTTTCACACTCTATGCTTAGTGCCCTTTGAGTGCATTATCTAGGAAATAACCTGGTAGAGCATCCCACACAAACGAATGCTCCACATGCGGGTTTCACATGCCACCAACTCCACATTCACAGGCAACGTCAGCGCCACAGCCGTTTTCAGATAGCCCTCAATGCAAAGGCTTTAGACGCAAATATTGGTGTGAGAGCTAATTCAATCAAGGAAACACTGCATGTTGGTGAAGGGCATATTGAAGAAGGATCAGCCGAGTGGTTCTTGTGGGAGAACAACTCCATTTGGTTCACTAACTTCACACACCATCAGGCTTCCAAGCAGCTCTCAAGGAAACTCAGATTTCACACTCTATGCTTAGTGCCCTTTGAGTGCATTATCTAGGAAATAACCTGGTAGAGCATCCCACACAAACGAATGCTCCACATGCGGGTTTCACATGCCACCAACTCCACATTCACAGGCAACTTCAGGGCCACAGCCGTTTTCAGATAGCCCTCAATGCAAAGGCTCTAGACGCAAATATTGTTGTGAGAGCTAATTCAATCAAGGAAACACAGCATGTTGGTGAAGGGCATATTGAAGAAGGATCAGCCGAGTGGTTCTTGTGGGAGAACAACTCCATTTGGCTCACTAACTTCACACACCATCAGGCTTCCAAGCAGCTCTCAAGGAAACTCAGATTTCACACTCTATGCTTAGTGCCCTTTGAGTGCATTATCTAGGAATGAACCTGGTAGAGCATCCCACACAAACGAATGCTCCACATGCGGGTTTCACATGCCACCAACTCCACATTCACAGGCAACTTCAGCGCCACAGCCGTTTTCAGATAGCCCTCAATGCAAAGGCTCTAGACGCAAATATTGGTGTGAGAGCTAATTCAATCAAGGAAACACTGCATGTTGGTGAAGGGCATATTGAAGAAGGATCAGCCGAGTGGTTCTTGTGGGAGAACAACTCCATTTGGCTCACTAACTTCACACACCATCAGGCTTCCAAGCAGCTCTCAAGGAAACTCAGTTTTCACACTCTATGCTTAGTGCCCTTTGAGTGCCTAGGACTGAAATGAAGCTTGGTGAGCATCCCACACAAACGAATGCTCCACATGCGGGTTTCACATGCCACCAACTCCACATTCACAGGCAACTTCAGGGCCACAGCCGTTTTCAGATAGCCCTCAATGCAAAGGCTCTAGACGCAAATATTGGTGTGAGAGCTAATTCAATCAAGGAAACACTGCATGTTGGTGAAGGGCATATTGAAGAAGGATCAGCCGAGTGGTTCTTGTGGGAGAACAACTCCATTTGGCTCACTAACTTCACACACCATCAGGCTTCCAAGCAGCTCTCAAGGAAACTCAGTTTTCACACTCTATGCTTAGTGCCCTTTGAGTGCATTATCTAGGAATGAACCTGGTAGAGCATCCCACACAAACGAATGCTCCACATGCGGGTTTCACATGCCACCAACTCCACATTCACAGGCAACTTCAGCGCCACAGCCATTTTCAGATACCCCTCAATGCAAAGGCTCTAGGCGCAAATATTGGTGTGAGAGCTAATTCAATCAAGGAAACACTGCATGTTGGTGAAGGGCATATTGAAGAAAGATCAGCCGAGTGGTTCTTGTGGGAGAACAACTCCATTTGGCTCACTAACTTCACACACCATCAGGCTTCCAAGCAGCTCTCAAGGAAACTCAGTTTTCACACTCTATGCTTAGTGCCCTTTGAGAGCATTATCTAGGAAATAACCTGGTAGAGCATCCCACACAAACGAATGCTCCACATGCGGGTTTCACATGCCACCAACTCCACATTCACAGGCAACTTCAGCGCCACAGCCGTTTTCAGATAGCCCTCAATGCAAAGGCTTTAGACGCAAATATTGGTGTGAGAGCTAATTCAATCAAGGAAACACTGCATGTTGGTGAAGGGCATATTGAAGAAGGATCAGCCGAGTGGTTCTTGTGGGAGAACAACTCCATTTGGTTCACTAACTTCACACACCATCAGGCTTCCAAGCAGCTCTCAAGGAAACTCAGATTTCACACTCTATGCTTAGTGCCCTTTGAGTGCATTATCTAGGAATGAACCTGGTAGAGCATTCCACACAAACGAATGCTCCACATGCGGGTTTCACATGCCACCAACTCCACATTCACAGGCAACTTCAGCGCCACAGCCGTTTTCAGATAGCCCTCAATGCAAAGGCTCTAGACGCAAATATTGGTGTGAGAGCTAATTCAATCAAGGAAACACTGCATGTTGGTGAAGGGCATATTGAAGAAGGATCAGCCGAGTGGTTCTTGTGGGAGAACAACTCCATTTGGCTCACTAACTTCACACACCATCAGGCTTCCAAGCAGCTCTCAAGGAAACTCAGTTTTCACACTCTATGCTTAGTGCCCTTTGAGTGCATTATCTAGGAATGAACCTGGTAGAGCATCCCACACAAACGAATGCTCCACATGCGGGTTTCACATGCCACCAACTCCACATTCACAGGCAACTTCAGCGCCACAGCCATTTTCAGATACCCCTCAATGCAAAGGCTCTAGGCGCAAATATTGGTGTGAGAGCTAATTCAATCAAGGAAACACTGCATGTTGGTGAAGGGCATATTGAAGAAAGATCAGCCGAGTGGTTCTTGTGGGAGAACAACTCCATTTGGCTCACTAACTTCACAC
Organism: Ochotona princeps; assembly: GCF_030435755.1. Classification (NCBI taxonomy): domain Eukaryota; kingdom Metazoa; phylum Chordata; class Mammalia; order Lagomorpha; family Ochotonidae; genus Ochotona; species Ochotona princeps. The sequence goes on along the minus strand of NW_026697158.1, from coordinate 60,288 downwards.
ACCATCAGGCTTCCAAGCAGCTCTCAAGGAAACTCAGTTTTCACACTCTATGCTTAGTGCCCTTTGAGAGCATTATCTAGGAAATAACCTGGTAGAGCATCCCACACAAACGAATGCTCCACATGCGGGTTTCACATGCCACCAACTCCACATTCACAGGCAACTTCAGCGCCACAGCCGTTTTCAGATAGCCCTCAATGCAAAGGCTTTAGACGCAAATATTGGTGTGAGAGCTAATTCAATCAAGGAAACACTGCATGTTGGTGAAGGGCATATTGAAGAAGGATCAGCCGAGTGGTTCTTGTGGGAGAACAACTCCATTTGGTTCACTAACTTCACACACCATCAGGCTTCCAAGCAGCTCTCAAGGAAACTCAGATTTCACACTCTATGCTTAGTGCCCTTTGAGTGCATTATCTAGGAATGAACCTGGTAGAGCATTCCACACAAACGAATGCTCCACATGCGGGTTTCACATGCCACCAACTCCACATTCACAGGCAACTTCAGGGCCACAGCCGTTTTCAGATAGCCCTCAATGCAAAGGCTCTAGACGCAAATATTGGTGTGAGAGCTAATTCAATCAAGGAAACACTGCATGTTGGTGAAGGGCATATTGAAGAAGGATCAGCCGAGTGGTTCTTGTGGGAGAACAACTCCATTTGGCTCACTAACTTCACACACCATCAGGCTTCCAAGCAGCTCTCAAGGAAACTCAGTTTTCACACTCTATGCTTAGTGCCCTTTGAGTGCATTATCTAGGAATGAACCTGGTAGAGCATCCCACACAAACGAATGCTCCACATGCGGGTTTCACATGCCACCAACTCCACATTCACAGGCAACTTCAGCGCCACAGCCATTTTCAGATACCCCTCAATGCAAAGGCTCTAGGCGCAAATATTGGTGTGAGAGCTAATTCAATCAAGGAAACACTGCATGTTGGTGAAGGGCATATTGAAGAAAGATCAGCCGAGTGGTTCTTGTGGGAGAACAACTCCATTTGGCTCACTAACTTCACACACCATCAGGCTTCCAAGCAGCTCTCAAGGAAACTCAGTTTTCACACTCTATGCTTAGTGCCCTTTGAGAGCATTATCTAGGAAATAACCTGGTAGAGCATCCCACACAAACGAATGCTCCACATGCGGGTTTCACATGCCACCAACTCCACATTCACAGGCAACTTCAGCGCCACAGCCGTTTTCAGATAGCCCTCAATGCAAAGGCTCTAGACGCAAATATTGGTGTGAGAGCTAATTCAATCAAGGAAACACTGCATGTTGGTGAAGGGCATATTGAAGAAGGATCAGCCGAGTGGTTCTTGTGGGAGAACAACTCCATTTGGCTCACTAACTTCACACACCATCAGGCTTCCAAGCAGCTCTCAAGGAAACTCAGTTTTCACACTCTATGCTTAGTGCCCTTTGAGTGCATTATCTAGGAATGAACCTGGTAGAGCATCCCACACAAACGAATGCTCCACATGCGGGTTTCACATGCCACCAACTCCACATTCACAGGCAACTTCAGCGCCACAGCCATTTTCAGATACCCCTCAATGCAAAGGCTCTAGGCGCAAATATTGGTGTGAGAGCTAATTCAATCAAGGAAACACTGCATGTTGGTGAAGGGCATATTGAAGAAAGATCAGCCGAGTGGTTCTTGTGGAGAGAACAACTCCATTTGGCTCACTAACTTCACACACCATCAGGCTTCCAAGCAGCTCTCAAGGAAACTCAGTTTTCACACTCTATGCTTAGTGCCCTTTGAGAGCATTATCTAGGAAATAACCTGGTAGAGCATCCCACACAAACGAATGCTCCACATGCGGGTTTCACATGCCACCAACTCCACATTCACAGGCAACTTCAGCGCCACAGCCGTTTTCAGATAGCCCTCAATGCAAAGGCTTTAGACGCAAATATTGGTGTGAGAGCTAATTCAATCAAGGAAACACTGCATGTTGGTGAAGGGCATATTGAAGAAGGATCAGCCGAGTGGTTCTTGTGGGAGAACAACTCCATTTGGTTCACTAACTTCACACACCATCAGGCTTCCAAGCAGCTCTCAAGGAAACTCAGATTTCACACTCTATGCTTAGTGCCCTTTGAGTGCATTATCTAGGAATGAACCTGGTAGAGCATTCCACACAAACGAATGCTCCACATGCGGGTTTCACATGCCACCAACTCCACATTCACAGGCAACTTCAGCGCCACAGCCGTTTTCAGATAGCCCTCAATGCAAAGGCTCTAGACGCAAATATTGGTGTGAGAGCTAATTCAATCAAGGAAACACTGCATGTTGGTGAAGGGCATATTGAAGAAGGATCAGCCGAGTGGTTCTTGTGGGAGAACAACTCCATTTGGCTCACTAACTTCACACACCATCAGGCTTCCAAGCAGCTCTCAAGGAAACTCAGTTTTCACACTCTATGCTTAGTGCCCTTTGAGTGCATTATCTAGGAATGAACCTGGTAAAGCATCCCACACAAACGAATGCTCCACATGCGGGTTTCACATGCCACCAACTCCATATTCACAGGTAACTTCAGCGCCTCAGCCGTTTTCAGATAGCCCTCAATGCAAAGGCTCTAGGCGCAAATATTGGTGTGAGAGCTAATTCAATCAAGGAAACACTGCATGTTGGTGAAGGGCATATTGAAGAAGGATCAGCCGAGTGGTTCTTGTGGGAGAACAACTCCATTTGGCTCACTAACTTCACACACCATCAGGCTTCCAAGCAGCTCTCAAGGAAACTCAGTTTTCACACTCTATGCTTAGTGCCCTTTGAGTGCATTATCTAGGAATGAACCTGGTAGAGCATCCCACACAAACGAATGCTCCACATGCGGGTTTCACATGCCACCAACTCCACATTCACAGGCAACTTCAGGGCCACAGCCGTTTTCAGATAGCCCTCAATGTAAAGGCTCTAGACGCAAATATTGGTGTGAGAGCTAATTCAATCAAGTAAACACTGCATGTTGGTGAAGGGCATATTGAAGAAGGATCAGCCGAGTGGTTCTTGTGGGAGAACAACTCCATTTGGCTCACTAACGTCACACACCATCAGGCTTCCAAGCAGCTCTCAAGGAAACTCAGTTTTCACACTCTATGCTTAGTGCCCTTTGAGTGCATTATCTAGGAATGAACCTGGTAGAGCATCCCACACAAACGAATGCTCCACATGCGGGTTTCACATGCCACCAACTCCACATTCACAGGCAACTTCAGCGCAACAGCCGTTTTCAGATAGCCCTCAATGCAAAGGCTCTAGACGCAAATATTGGTGTGAGAGCTAATTCAATCAAGGAAACACTGCATGTTGGTGAAGGGCATATTGAAGAAGGATCAGCCGAGTGGTTCTTGTGGGAGAACAACTCCATTTGGCTCACTATCTTCACACACCATCAGGCTTCCAAGCAGCTCTCAAGGAAACTCAGTTTTCACACTCTATTCTTAGTGCCCTTCAGTGCCTAGCACTGAAATGAAGCTTGGTGAGCATCCCACACAAACGAATGCTCCACATGCGGGTTTCACATGCCACCAACTCCACATTCACAGGCAACGTCAGCGCCACAGCCGTTTTCAGATAGCCCTCAATGCAAAGGCTTTAGACGCAAATATTGGTGTGAGAGCTAATTCAATCAAGGAAACACTGCATGTTGGTGAAGGGCATATTGAAGAAGGATCAGCCGAGTGGTTCTTGTGGGAGAACAACTCCATTTGGTTCACTAACTTCACACACCATCAGGCTTCCAAGCAGCTCTCAAGGAAACTCAGTTTTCACACTCTATGCTTAGTGCCCTTTGAGTGCATTATCTAGGAATGAACCTGGTAGAGCATCCCACACAAACGAATGCTCCACATGCGGGTTTCACATGCCACCAACTCCACATTCACAGGCAACTTCAGTGCCACATCCGTTTTCAGATAGCCCTCAATGCAAAGGCTCTAGACGCAAATACTGGTGTGAGAGCTAATTCAATCAAGGAAACACTGCATGTTGGTGAAGGGCATATTGAAGAAAGATCAGCCGAGTGGTTTTTGTGGGAGAACAACTCCATTTGGCTCACTAACTTCACACACCATCAGGCTTCCAAGCAGCTCTCAAGGAAACTCAGTTTTCACACTCTATGCGTAGTGCCCTTTGAGTGCCTAGGACTGAAATGAAGCTTGGTGAGAATCCCACACAAACGAATGCTCCACATGCGGGTTTCACATGCCACCAACTCCACATTCACAGGCAACTTCAGCGCCACAGCCGTTTTCAGATAGCCCTCAATGCAAAGGCTCTAGACGCAAATATTGGTGTGAGAGCTAATTCAATCAAGGAAAACCTGCATGTTGGTGAAGGGCATATTGAAGAAGGATCAGCCGAGTGGTTCTTGTGGGAGAACAACTCCATTTGGCTCACTAACTTTACACACCATCAGGCTTCCAAGCAGCTCTCAAGGAAACTCAGTTTTCACACTCTATGCTTAGTGCCCTTTGAGTGCATTATCTAGGAAATAACCTGGTAGAGCATCCCACACAAACGAATGCTCCACATGCGGGTTTCACATGCCACCAACTCCACATTCACAGACAACGTCAGCGCCACAGCCGTTTTCAGATAGCCCTCAATGCAAAGGCTCTAGACGCAAATATTGGTGTGAGAGCTAATTCAATCAAGGAAACACTGCATGTTGGTGAAGGGCATATTGAAGAAGGATCAGCCGAGTGGTTCTTGTGGGAGAACAACTCCATTTGGCTCACTAACTTCACACACCATCAGGCTTCCAAGCAGCTCTCAAGGAAACTCAGTTTTCACACTCTATGCTTAGTGCCCTTTGAGTGCATTATCTAGGAATGAACCTGGTAGAGCATCCCACACAAACGAATGCTCCACATGCGGGTTTCACATGCCACCAACTCCACATTCACAGGCAACTTCAGCGCCACAGACGTTTTCAGATAGCCCTCAATGCAAAGGCTCTAGGCGCAAATATTGGTGTGAGAGCTAATTCAATCAAGGAAACACTGCATGTTGGTGAAGGGCATATTGAAGAAAGATCAGCCGAGTGGCTCTTGTGGGAGAACAACTCCATTTGGCTCACTAACTTCACACACCATCAGGCTTCCAAGCAGCTCTCAAGGAAACTCAGTTTTCACACTCTATGCTTAGTGCCCTTTGAGTGCATTATCTAGGAAATAACCTGGTAGAGCATCCCACACAAACGAATGCTCCACATGCGGGTTTCACATGCCACCAACTCCACATTCACAGGCAACGTCAGCGCCACAACCGTTTTCAGATAGCCCTCAATGCAAAGGCTCTAGTCGCAAATATTGGTGTGAGAGCTAATTCAATCAAGGAAACACTGCATGTTGGTGAAGGGCATATTGAAGAAAGATCAGCCGAGTGGTTCTTGTGGGAGAACAACTCCATTTGGTTCACGAACTTCACACACCATCAGGCTTCCAAGCAGCTCTCAAGGAAACTCAGTTTTCACACTCTATGCTTAGTGCACTTTGAGTGCTTTATCTAGGAATGAACCTGGTAGAGCATCCCACACAAACGAATGCTCCACATGCGGGTTTCACATGCCACCAACTCCACATTCACAGGCAACGTCAGCGCCACAGCCGTTTTCAGATAGCCCTCAATGCAAAGGCTTTAGACGCAAATATTGGTGTGAGAGCTAATTCAATCAAGGAAACACTGCATGTTGGTGAAGGGCATATTGAAGAAGGATCAGCCGAGTGGTTCTTGTGGGAGAACAACTCCATTTGGTTCACTAACTTCACACACCATCAGGCTTCCAAGCAGCTCTCAAGGAAACTCAGTTTTCACACTCTATGCTTAGTGCCCTTTGAGTGCATTATCTAGGAATGAACCTGGTAGAGCATCCCACACAAACGAATGCTCCACATGCGGGTTTCACATGCCACCAACTCCACATTCACAGGCAACTTCAGTGCCACATCCGTTTTCAGATAGCCCTCAATGCAAAGGCTCTAGACGCAAATACTGGTGTGAGAGCTAATTCAATCAAGGAAACACTGCATGTTGGTGAAGGGCATATTGAAGAAAGATCAGCCGAGTGGTTTTTGTGGGAGAACAACTCCATTTGGCTCACTAACTTCACACACCATCAGGCTTCCAAGCAGCTCTCAAGGAAACTCAGTTTTCACACTCTATGCGTAGTGCCCTTCAGTGCCTAGGACTGAAATGAAGCTTGGTGAGAATCCCACACAAACGAATGCTCCACATGCGGGTTTCACATGCCACCAACTCCACATTCACAGGCAACTTCAGCGCAACAGCCGTTTTCAGATAGCCCTCAATGCAAAGGCTCTAGACGCAAATATTGGTGTGAGAGCTAATTCAATCAAGGAAAACCTGCATGTTGGTGAAGGGCATATTGAAGAAGGATCAGCCGAGTGGTTCTTGTGGGAGAACAACTCCATTTGGCTCACTAACTTTACACACCATCAAGCTTCCAAGCAGCTCTCAAGGAAACTCAGTTTTCACACTCTATGCTTAGTGCCCTTTGAGTGCATTATCTAGGAATGAACCTGGTAGAGCATCCCACACAAACGAATGCTCCACATGCGGGTTTCACATGCCACCAACTCCACATTCACAGGCAACGTCAGCGCCACAGCCGTTTTCAGATAGCCCTCAATGCAAAGGCTCTAGACGCAAATATTGGTGTGAGAGCTAATTCAATCAAGGAAACACTGCATGTTGGTGAAGGGCATATTGAAGAAGGATCAGCCGAGTGGTTCTTGTGGGAGAACAACTCCATTTGGCTCACTAACTTCACACACCATCAGGCTTCCAAGCAGCTCTCAAGGAAACTCAGTTTTCACACTCTATGCTTAGTGCCCTTTGAGTGCATTATCTAGGAATGAACCTGGTAGAGCATCCCACACAAACGAATGCTCCACATGCGGGTTTCACATGCCACCAACTCCACATTCACAGGCAACTTCAGCGCCACAGACGTTTTCAGATAGCCCTCAATGCAAAGGCTCTAGGCGCAAATATTGGTGTGAGAGCTAATTCAATCAAGGAAACACTGCATGTTGGTGAAGGGCATATTGAAGAAAGATCAGCCGAGTGGCTCTTGTGGGAGAACAACTCCATTTGGCTCACTAACTTCACACACCATCAGGCTTCCAAGCAGCTCTCAAGGAAACTCAGTTTTCACACTCTATGCTTAGTGCCCTTTGAGTGCCTAGGACTGAAATGAAGCTTGGTGAGCATCCCACACAAACGAATGCTCCACATGCGGGTTTCACATGCCACCAACTCCACATTCACAGGCAACTTCAGGGCCACAGCCGTTTTCAGATAGCCCTCAATGCAAAGGCTCTAGGCGCAAATATTGGTGTGAGAGCTAATTCAATCAAGGAAACACTGCATGTTGGTGAAGGGCATATTGAAGAAGGATCAGCCGAGTGGTTCTTGTAGGAGAACAACTCCATTTGGCTCACTAACTTCACACACCATCAGGCTTCCAAGCAGCTCTCAAGGAAACTCAGTTTTCACACTCTATGCTTAGTGCCCTTTGAGTGCATTATCTAGGAAATAACCTGGTAGAGCATCCCACACAAACGAATGCTCCACATGCGGGTTTCACATGCCACCAACTCCACATTCACAGGCAACGTCAGCGCCACAACCGTTTTCAGATAGCCCTCAATGCAAAGGCTCTAGTCGCAAATATTGGTGTGAGAGCTAATTCAATCAAGGAAACACTGCATGTTGGTGAAGGGCATATTGAAGAAAGATCAGCCGAGTGGTTCTTGTGGGAGAACAACTCCATTTGGTTCACGAACTTCACACACCATCAGGCTTCCAAGCAGCTCTCAAGGAAACTCAGTTTTCACACTCTATGCTTAGTGCCCTTTGAGTGCTTTATCTAGGAATGAACCTGGTAGAGCATCCCACACAAACGAATGCTCCACATGCGGGTTTCACATGCCACCAACTCCACATTCACAGGCAACTTCAGCGCCACTGCCATTTTCAGATAGCCCTCAATGCAAAGGCTCTAGGCGCAAATATTGGTGTGAGAGCTAATTCAATCAAGGAAACACTGCATGTTGGTGAAGGGCATATTGAAGAAGGATCAGCCGAGTGGTTCTTGTGGGAGAACAACTCCATTTGGCTCACTAACTTCACACACCATCAGGCTTCCAAGCAGCTCTCAAGGAAACTCAGTTTTCACACTCTATGCTTAGTGCCCTTTGAGTGCCTAGGAATGAAATGAAGCTTGGTGAGCATCCCACACAAACGATGCTCCACATGCGGGTTTCACATGCCACCAACTCCACATTCACAGGCAACTTCAGGGCCACAGCCGTTTTCAGATAGCCCTCAATGCAAAGGCTCTAGGCGCAAATATTGGTGTGAGAGCTAATTCAATCAAGGAAAAACTGCATGTTGGTGAAGGGCATATTGAAGAAAGATCAGCCAAGTGGTTCTTGTGGGAGAACAACTCCATTTGGCTCACTAACTTCACACACCATCAGGCTTCCAAGCAGCTCTCAAGGAAACTCAGTTTTCACACTCTATGCTTAGTGCCCTTTGAGTGCATTATCTAGGAAATAACCTGGTAGAGCATCCCACACAAACGAATGCTCCACATGCGGGTTTCACATGCCACCAACTCCACATTCACAGGCAACTTCAGCGCAACAGCCGTGTTCAGATAGCCCTCAATGCAAAGGCTCTAGACGCAAATATTGGTGTGAGAGCTAATTCAATCAAGGAAACACTGCATGTTGGTGAAGGGCATATTGAAGAAGGATCAGCCGAGTGGTTCTTGTGGGAGAACAACTCCATTTGGCTCACTATCTTCACACACCATCAGGCTTCCAAGCAGCTCTCAAGGAAACTCAGTTTTCACACTCTATTCTTAGTGCCCTTCAGTGCCTAGCACTGAAATGAAGCTTGGTGAGCATCCCACACAAACGAATGCTCCACATGCGGGTTTCACATGCCACCAACTCCACATTCACAGGCAACGTCAGCGCCACAGCCGTTTTCAGATAGCCCTCAATGCAAAGGCTTTAGACGCAAATATTGGTGTGAGAGCTAATTCAATCAAGGAAACACTGCATGTTGGTGAAGGGCATATTGAAGAAGGATCAGCCGAGTGGTTCTTGTGGGAGAACAACTCCATTTGGTTCACTAACTTCACACACCATCAGGCTTCCAAGCAGCTCTCAAGGAAACTCAGTTTTCACACTCTATGCTTAGTGCCCTTTGAGTGCATTATCTAGGAATGAACCTGGTAGAGCATCCCACACAAACGAATGCTCCACATGCGGGTTTCACATGCCACCAACTCCACATTCACAGGCAACTTCAGTGCCACATCCGTTTTCAGATAGCCCTCAATGCAAAGGCTCTAGACACAAATACTGGTGTGAGAGCTAATTCAATCAAGGAAACACTGCATGTTGGTGAAGGGCATATTGAAGAAAGATCAGCCGAGTGGTTTTTGTGGGAGAACAACTCCATTTGGCTCACTAACTTCACACACCATCAGGCTTCCAAGCAGCTCTCAAGGAAACTCAGTTTTCACACTCTATGCTTAGTGCCCTTTGAGTGCCTAGGACTGAAATGAAGCTTGGTGAGAATCCCACACAAACGAATGCTCCACATGCGGGTTTCACATGCCACCAACTCCACATTCACAGGCAACGTCAGCGCCACAACCGTTTTCAGATAGCCCTCAATGCAAAGGCTCTAGTCGCAAATATTGGTGTGAGAGCTAATTCAATCAAGGAAACACTGCATGTTGGTGAAGGGCATATTGAAGAAGGATCAGCCGAGTGGTTCTTGTGGGAGAACAACTCCATTTGGTTCACGAACTTCACACACCATCAGGCTTCCAAGCAGCTCTCAAGGAAACTCAGTTTTCACACTCTATGCTTAGTGCACTTTGAGTGCTTTATCTAGGAATGAACCTGGTAGAGCATCCCACACAAACGAATGCTCCACATGCGGGTTTCACATGCCACCAACTCCACATTCACAGGCAACTTCAGCGCAACTGCCATTTTCAGATAGCCCTCAATGCAAAGGCTCTAGGCGCAAATATTGGTGTGAGAGCTAATTCAATCAAGGAAACACTGCATGTTGGTGAAGGGCATATTGAAGAAGGATCAGCCGAGTGGTTCTTGTGGGAGAACAACTCCATTTGGCTCACTAACTTCACACACCATCAGGCTTCCAAGCAGCTCTCAAGGAAACTCAGTTTTCACACTCTATGCTTAGTGCCCTTTGAGTGCCTAGGACTGAAATGAAGCTTGGTGAGCATCCCACACAAACGATGCTCCACATGCGGGTTTCACATGCCACCAACTCCACATTCACAGGCAACTTCAGGGCCACAGCCGTTTTCAGATAGCCCTCAATGCAAAGGCTCTAGGCGCAAATATTGGTGTGAGAGCTAATTCAATCAAGGAAAAACTGCATGTTGGTGAAGGGCATATTGAAGAAAGATCAGCCAAGTGGTTCTTGTGGGAGAACAACTCCATTTGGCTCACTAACTTCACACACCATCAGGCTTCCAAGCAGCTCTCAAGGAAACTCAGTTTTCACACTCTATGCTTAGTGCCCTTTGAGTGCATTATCTAGGAAATAACCTGGTAGAGCATCCCACACAAACGAATGCTCCACATGCGGGTTTCACATGCCACCAACTCCACATTCACAGGCAACGTCAGCGCCACAGCCGTTTTCAGATAGCCCTCAATGCAAAGGCTTTAGACGCAAATATTGGTGTGAGAGCTAATTCAATCAAGGAAACACTGCATGTTGGTGAAGGGCATATTGAAGAAGGATCAGCCGAGTGGTTCTTGTGGGAGAACAACTCCATTTGGTTCACTAACTTCACACACCATCAGGCTTCCAAGCAGCTCTCAAGGAAACTCAGATTTCACACTCTATGCTTAGTGCCCTTTGAGTGCATTATCTAGGAAATAACCTGGTAGAGCATCCCACACAAACGAATGCTCCACATGCAGGTTTCACATGCCACCAACTCCACATTCACAGGCAACTTCAGGGCCACATCCGTTTTCAGATAGCCCTCAATGCAAAGGCTCTAGGCGCAAATATTGGTGTGAGAGCTAATTCAATCAAGGAAACACTGCATGTTGGTGAAGGGCATATTGAAGAAGGATCAGCCGAGTGGTTCTTGTGGGAGAACAACTTCATTTGGCTCACTAACTTCACACACCATCAGGCTTCCAAGCAGCTCTCAAGGAAACTCAGTTTTCACACTCTATGCTTAGTGCCCTTTGAGTGCATTATCTAGGAAATAACCTGGTAGAGCATCCCACACAAACGAATGCTCCACATGCGGGTTTCACATGCCACCAACTCCACATTCACAGGCAACTTCAGGGCCACAGCCATTTTCAGATAGCCCTCAATGCAAAGGCTCTAGGCGCAAATATTGGTGTGAGAGCTAATTCAATCAAGGAAACACTGCATGTTGGTGAAGGGCATATTGAAGAAGGATCAGCCGAGTGGTTCTTGTGGGAGAACAACTCCATTTGGCTCACTAACATCACACACCATCAGGCTTCCAAGCAGCTCTCAAGGAAACTCAGTTTTCACACTCTATGCTTAGTGCCCTTTGAGTGCATTATCTAGGAATGAACCTGGTAGAGCATCCCACACAAACGAATGCTCCACATGCGGGTTTCACATGCCACCAACTCCACATTCACAGGCAACTTGAGCGCCACAGCCATTTTCAGATACCCCTCAATGCAAAGGCTCTAGGCTCAAATATTGGTGTGAGAGCTAATTCAATCAAGGAAAAACTGCATGTTGGTGAAGGGCATATTGAAGAAAGATCAGCCGAGTGGTTCTTGTGGGAGAACAACTCCATTTGGCTCACTAACTTCACACACCATCAGGCTTCCAAGCAGCTCTCAAGGAAACTCAGTTTTCACACTCTATGCTTAGTGCCCTTTGAGTGCATTATCTAGGAATGAACCTGGTAGAGCATCCCACACAAACGAATGCTCCACATGCGGGTTTCACATGCCACCAACTCCACATTCACAGGCAACGTCAGCGCCACAGCCGTTTTCAGATAGCCCTCAATGCAAAGGCTTTACACGCAAATATTGGTGTGAGAGCTAATTCAATCAAGGAAACACTGCATGTTGGTGAAGGGCATATTGAAGAAGGATCAGCCGAGTGGTTCTTGTGGGAGAACAACTCCATTTGGCTCACTAACTTCACACACCATCAGGCTTCCAAGCAGCTCTCAAGGAAACTCAGATTTCACACTCTATGCTTAGTGCCCTTTGAGTGCATTATCTAGGAAATAACCTGTAGAGCATCCCACACAAACGAATGCTCCACATGCGGGTTTCACATGCCACCAACTCCACATTCACAGGCAACTTCAGGGCCACAGCCGTTTTTAGATAGCCCTCAATGCAAAGGCTTTAGACGCAAATATTGGTGTGAGAGCTAATTCAATCAAGGAAACACTGCATGTTGGTGAAGGGCATATTGAAGAAGGATCAGCCGAGTGGTTCTTGTGGGAGAACAACTCCATTTGGCTCACTAACTTCACACACCATCAGGCTTCCAAGCAGCTCTCAAGGAAACTCAGATTTCACACTCTATGCTTAGTGCCCTTTGAGTGCATTATCTATGAATGAACCTGGTAGAGCATCCCACACAAACGAATGCTCCACATGCGGGTTTCACATGCCACCAACTCCACATTCACAGGCAACTTCAGCGCCACAGCCGTTTTCAGATAGCCCTCAATGCAAAGGCTCTCGACGCAAATATTGGTGTGAGAGCTAATTCAATCAAGGAAACACTGCATGTTGGTGAAGGGCATATTGAAGAAGGATCAGCAAAGTGGTTCTTGTGGGAGAACAACTCCATTTGGCTCACTAACTTCACACACCATCAGGCTTCCAAGCAGCTCTCAAGGAAACTCAGTTTTCACACTCTATGCTTAGTGCCCTTTGAGTGCATTATCTAGGAATGAACCTGGTAGAGCATCCCACACAAACGAATGCTCCACATGCGGGTTTCACATGCCACCAACTCCACATTCTCAGGCAACTTCAGCGCCACAGCCGTTTTCAGATAGCCCTCAATGCAAAGGCTCTAGGCGCAAATATTGGTGTGAGAGCTAATTCAATCAAGGAAACACTGCATGTTGGTGAAGGGCATATTGAAGAAGGATCAGCAAAGTTGTTCTTGTGGGAGAACAACTCCATTTGGCTCACTAACTTCACACACCATCAGGCTTCCAAGCAGCTCTCAAGGAAACTCAGTTTTCACACTCTATGCTTAGTGCCCTTTGAGTGCCTAGCACTGAAATGAAGCTTGGTGAGCATCCCACACAAACGAATGCTCCACATGCGGGTTTCACATGCCACCAACTCCACATTCACAGGCAACGTCAGCGCCACAGCCGTTTTCAGATAGCCCTCAATGCAAAGGCTTTAGACGCAAATATTGGTGTGAGAGCTAATTCAATCAAGGAAACACTGCATGTTGGTGAAGGGCATATTGAAGAAGGATCAGCCGAGTGGTTCTTGTGGGAGAACAACTCCATTTGGCTCACTAACTTCACACACCATCAGGCTTCCAAGCAGCTCTCAAGGAAACTCAGATTTCACACTCTATGCTTAGTGCCCTTTGAGTGCATTATCTAGGAAATAACCTGGTAGAGCATCCCACACAAACGAATGCTCCACATGCGGGTTTCACATGCCACCAACTCCACATTCACAGGCAACTTCAGCGCCACAGCCGTTTTCAGATAGCCCTCAATGCAAAGGCTCTAGACGCAAATATTGGTGTGAGAGCTAATTCAATCAAGGAAACACAGCATGTTGGTGAAGGGCATATTGAAGAAGGATCAGCCGAGTGGTTCTTGTGGGAGAACAACTCCATTTGGCTCACTAACTTCACACACCATCAGGCTTCCAAGCAGCTCTCAAGGAAACTCAGATTTCACACTCTATGCTTAGTGCCCTTTGAGTGCATTATCTAGGAATGAACCTGGTAGAGCATCCCACACAAACGAATGCTCCACATGCGGGTTTCACATGCCACCAACTCCACATTCACAGGCAACTTCAGCGCCACAGCCGTTTTCAGATAGCCCTCAATGCAAAGGCTCTAGACGCAAATATTGGTGTGAGAGCTAATTCAATCAAGGAAACACTGCATGTTGGTGAAGGGCATATTGAAGAAGGATCAGCCGAGTGGTTCTTGTGGGAGAACAACTCCATTTGGCTCACTAACTTCACACACCATCAGGCTTCCAAGCAGCTCTCAAGGAAACTCAGTTTTCACACTCTATGCTTAGTGCCCTTTGAGTGCCTAGGACTGAAATGAAGCTTGGTGAGCATCCCACACAAACGAATGCTCCACATGCGGGTTTCACATGCCACCAACTCCACATTCACAGGCAACTTCAGGGCCACAGCCGTTTTCAGATAGCCCTCAATGCAAAGGCTCTAGACGCAAATATTGGTGTGAGAGCTAATTCAATCAAGGAAACACTGCATGTTGGTGAAGGGCATATTTAAGAAGGATCAGCCGAGTGGTTCTTGTGGGAGAACAACTCCATTTGGCTCACTAACTTCACACACCATCAGGCTTCCAAGCAGCTCTCAAGGAAACTCAGTTTTCACACTCTATGCTTAGTGCCCTTTGAGTGCATTATCTAGGAAATCACCTGGTAGAGCATCCCACACAAACGAATGCTCCACATGCGGGTTTCACATGCCACCAACTCCACATTCACAGGCAACTTCAGCGCCACAGCCATTTTCAGATACCCCTCAATGCAAAGGCTCTAGGCGCAAATATTGGTGTGAGAGCTAATTCAATCAAGGAAACACTGCATGTTGGTGAAGGGCATATTGAAGAAGGATCAGCCGAGTGGTTCTTGTGGGAGAACAACTCCATTTGGTTCACTAACTTCACACACCATCAGGCTTCCAAGAAGCTCTCAAGGAAACTCAGATTTCACACTCTATGCTTAGTGCCCTTTGAGTGCATTATCTAGGAATGAACCTGGTAAAGCATCCCACACAAACGAATGCTCCACATGCGGGTTTCACATGCCACCAACTCCATATTCACAGGTAACTTCAGCGCCTCAGCCGTTTTCAGATAGCCCTCAATGCAAAGGCTCTAGGCGCAAATATTGGTGTGAGAGCTAATTCAATCAAGGAAACACTGCATGTTGGTGAAGGGCATATTGAAGAAGGATCAGCCGAGTGGTTCTTGTGGGAGAACAACTCCATTTGGCTCACTAACTTCACACACCATCAGGCTTCCAAGCAGCTCTCAAGGAAACTCAGTTTTCACACTCTATGCTTAGTGCCCTTTGAGTGCCTAGGACTGAAATGAAGCTTGGTGAGCATCCCACACAAACGAATGCTCCACATGCGGGTTTCACATGCCACCAACTCCACATTCACAGGCAACTTCAGCCCCACAGCCGTTTTCAGATAGCCCTCAATGCAAAGGCTCTAGACGCAAATATTGGTGTGAGAGCTAATTCAATCAAGGAAACACTGCATGTTGGTGAAGGGCATATTGAAGAAGGATCAGCCGAGTGGTTGTTGTGGGAGAACAACTCCATTTGGTTCACTAACTTCACACACCATCAGGCTTCCAAGCAGCTCTCAAGGAAACTCAGTTTTCACACTCTATGCTTAGTGCCCTTTGAGTGCCTAGGACTGAAATGAAGCTTGGTGAGCATCCCACACAAACAAATGCTCCACATGCCGGTTTCACATGCCACCAACTCCACATTCACAGGCAACTTCAGCGCAACAGCCGTTTTCAGATAGCCCTCAATGCAAAGGCTCTAGACGCAAATATTGGTGTGAGAGCTAATTCAATCAAGGAAACACTGCATGTTAGTGAAAGGCATATTGAAGAAGGATCAGCCGAGTGGTTCTTGTGGGAGAACAACTCCATTTGGCTCACTAACTTCACACACCATCAGGCTTCCAAGCAGCTCTCAAGGAAACTCAGTTTTCACACTCTATGCTTAGTGCCCTTTGAGTGCCTAGGACTGAAATGAAGCTTGGTGAGCATCCCACACAAACGAATGCTCCACATGCGGGTTTCACATGCAACCAACTCCACATTCACAGGCAACGTCAGCGCCACAGCCGTTTTCAGATAGCCCTCAATGCAAAGGCTCTAGACGCAAATATTGGTGTGAGAGCTAATTCAATCAAGGAAACACTGCATGTTGGTGAAGGGCATATTGAAGAAGGTTCAGCCGAGTGGTTCTTGTGGGAGAACAACTCCATTTGGCTCACTAACTTCACACACCATCAGGCTTCCAAGCAGCTCTCAAGGAAACTCAGTTTTCACACTCTATGCTAAGTGCCGTTTGAGAGCATTATCTAGGAAATAACCTGGTAGAGCATCCCACACAAACGAATGCTCCACATGCGGGTTTCACATGCCACCAACTCCACATTCACAGGCAACGTCAGCGTCACAGCCGTTTTCAGATAGCCCTCAATGCAAAGGCTTTAGACGCAAATATTGGTGTGAGAGCTAATTCAATCAAGGAAACACTGCATGTTGGTGAAGGGCATATTGAAGAAGGATCAGCCGAGTGGTTCTTGTGGGAGAACAACTCCATTTGGTTCACTAACTTCACACACCATCAGGCTTCCAAGCAGCTCTCAAGGAAACTCAGATTTCACACTCTATGCTTAGTGCCCTTTGAGTGCATTATCTAGGAATGAACCTGGTAGAGCATTCCACACAAACGAATGCTCCACATGCGGGTTTCACATGCCACCAACTCCACATTCACAGGCAACTTCAGGGCCACAGCCGTTTTCAGATAGCCCTCAATGCAAAGGCTCTAGACGCAAATATTGTTATGAGAGCTAATTCAATCAAGGAAACACTGCATGTTGGTGAAGGGCATATTGAAGAAGGATCAGCCGAGTGGTTCTTGTGGGAGAACAACTCCATTTGGCTCACTAACTTCACACACCATCAGGCTTCCAAGCAGCTCTCAAGGAAACTCAGATTTCACACTCTATGCTTAGTGCCCTTTGAGTGCATTATCTAGGAATGAACCTGGTAGAGCATCCCACACAAACGAATGCTCCACATGCGGGTTTCACATGCCACCAACTCCACATTCACAGGCAACTTCAGGGCCACAGCCGTTTTCAGATAGCCCTCAATGCAAAGGCTCTAGACGCAAATATTGGTGTGAGAGCTAATTCAATCAAGGAAACACTGCATGTTGGTGAAGGGCATATTGAAGAAGGATCAGCCGAGTGGTTCTTGTGGGAGAACAACTCCATTTGGCTCACTAACTTCACACACCATCAGGCTTCCAAGCAGCTCTCAAGGAAACTCAGTTTTCACACTCTATGCTAAGTGCCCTTTGAGTGCCTAGGACTGAAAGGAAGCTTGGTGAGCATCCCACACAAACGAATGCTCCACATGCGGGTTTCACATGCCACCAACTCCACATTCACAGGCAACTTCAGGGCCACAGCCGCTTTCAGATAGCCCTCAATGCAAAGGCTCTAGACGCAAATATTGGTGTGAGAGCTAATTCAATCAAGGAAACACTGCATGTTGGTGAAGGGCATATTGAAGAAGGATCAGCCGAGTGGTTCTTGTGGGAGAACAACTCCATTTGGCTCACTAACTTCACACACCATCAGGCTTCCAAGCAGCTCTCAAGGAAACTCAGTTTTCACACTCTATGCTTAGTGCCCTTTGAGTGCATTATCTAGGAAATCACCTGGTAGAGCATCCCACACAAACGAATGCTCCACATGCGGGTTTCACATGCCACCAACTCCACATTCACAGGCAACTTCAGCGCCATGGCTGTTTTCAGATAGCCCTCAATGCAAAGGCTCTAGACGCAAATATTGGTGTGAGAGCTAATTCAATCAAGGAAACACTGCATATTGGTGAAGGGCATATTGAAGAAGGATCAGCCGAGTGGTTCTTGTGGGAGAACAACTCCATTTGGTTCACTAACTTCACACACCATCAGGCTTCCAAGCAGCTCTCAAGGAAACTCAGTTTTCACACTCTATGCTTAGTGCCCTTTGAGTGCATTATCTAGGAATGAACCTGGTAGAGCATCCCACACAAACGAATGCTCCACATGCGGGTTTCACATGCCACCAACTCCACATTCACAGGCAACTTCAGTGCCACATCCGTTTTCAGATAGCCCTCAATGCAAAGGCTCTAGACGCAAATATTGGTGTGAGAGCTAATTCAATCAAGGAAACACTGCATGTTGGTGAAGGGCATATTGAAGAAGGATCAGCCGAGTGGTTCTTGTGGGAGAACAACTCCATTTGGCTCACTAACTTCACACACCATCAGGCTTCCAAGCAGCTCTCAAGGAAACTCAGTTTTCACACTCTATGCTAAGTGCCCTTTGAGTGCCTAGGACTGAAATGAAGCTTGGTGAGCATCCCACACAAACGAATGCTCCACATGCGGGTTTCACATGCCACCAACTCCACATTCACAGGCAACTTCAGGGCCACAGCCGTTTTCAGATAGCCCTCAATGCAAAGGCTCTAGACGCAAATATTGGTGTGAGAGCTAATTCAATCAAGGAAACACTGCATGTTGGTGAAGGGCATATTGAAGAAGGATCAGCCGAGTGGTTCTTGTGGGAGAACAACTCCATTTGGCTCACTAACTTCACACACCATCAGGCTTCCAAGCAGCTCTCAAGGAAACTCAGTTTTCACACTCTATGCTTAGTGCCCTTTGAGTGCCTAGGACTGAAATGAAGCTTGGTGAGCATCCCACACAAACGAATGCTCCACATGCGGGTTTCACATGCCACCAACTCCACATTCACAGGCAACTTCAGTGCCACAGCCGTTTTCAGATAGCCCTCAATGCAAAGGCTCTAGACGCAAATATTGGTGTGAGAGCTAATTCAATCAAGGAAACACTGCATGTTGGTGAAGGGCATATTGAAGAAGGATCAGCCGAGTGGTTCTTGTGGGAGAACAACTCCATTTGGCTCACTAACTTCACACTCCATCAGGCTTCCAAGCAGCTCTCAAGGAAACTCAGTTTTCACACTCTATGCTTAGTGCCCTTTGAGTGCATTATCCAGGAAATAACCTGGTAGAGCATCCCACACAAACGAATGCTCCACATGCGGGTTTCACATGCCACCAACTCCACATTCACAGACAACTTCAGCGCCACAGCCATTTTCAGATACCCCTCAATGCAAAGGCTCTAGGCGCAAATATTGGTGTGAGAGCTAATTCAATCAAGGAAAAACTGCATGTTGGTGAAGGGCATATTGAAGAAAGATCAGCCGAGTGGTTGTTGTGGGAGAACAACTCCATTTGGCTCACTAACTTCACACACCATCAGGCTTCCAAGCAGCTCTCAAGGAAACTCAGTTTTCACACTCTATGCTTAGTGCCCTTTGAGAGCATTATCTAGGAAATAACCTGGTAGAGCATCCCACACAAACGAATGCTCCACATGCGGGTTTCACATGCCACCAACTCCACATTCACAGGCAACCTCAGCGCCACAGCCGTTTTCAGATAGCCCTCAATGCAAAGGCTTTAGACGCAAATATTGGTGTGAGAGCTAATTCAATCAAGGAAACACTGCATGTTGGTGAAGGGCATATTGAAGAAGGATCAGCCGAGTGGTTCTTGTGGGAGAACAACTCCATTTGGTTCACTAACTTCACACACCATCAGGCTTCCAAGCAGCTCTCAAGGAAACTCAGATTTCACACTCTATGCTTAGTGCCCTTTGAGTGCATTATCTAGGAATGAACCTGGTAGAGCATTCCACACAAACGAATGCTCCACATGCGGGTTTCACATGCCACCAACTCCACATTCACAGGCAACTTCAGCGCAACAGCCGTTTTCAGATAGCCCTCAATGCAAAGGCTCTAGACGCAAATATTGGTGTGAGAGCTAATTCAATCAAGGAAACACTGCATGTTGGTGAAGGGCATATTGAAGAAGGATCAGCCGAGTGGTTCTTGTGGGAGAACAACTCCATTTGGCTCACTAACTTCACACACCATCAGGCTTCCAAGCAGCTCTCAAGGAAACTCAGATTTCACACTCTATGCTTAGTGCCCTTTGAGTGCATTATCTAGGAATGAACCTGGTAGAGCATCCCACACAAACGAATGCTCCACATGCGGGTTTCACATGCCACCAACTCCACATTCACAGGCAACTTCAGGGCCACAGCCGTTTTCAGATAGCCCTCAATGCAAAGGCTCTAGACGCAAATATTGGTGTGAGAGCTAATTCAATCAAGGAAACACTGCATGTTGGTGAAGGGCATATTGAAGAAGGATCAGCCGAGTGGTTCTTGTGGGAGAACAACTACATTTGGCTCACTAACTTCACACACCATCAGGCTTCCAAGCAGCTCTCAAGGAAACTCAGTTTTCACACTCTATGCTTAGTGCCCTTTGAGTGCCTAGGACTGAAAGGAAGCTTGGTGAGCATCCCACACAAACGAATGCTCCACATGCGGGTTTCACATGCCACCAACTCCACATTCACAGGCAACTTCAGGGCCACAGCCGTTTTCAGATACCCCTCAATGCAAAGGCTCTAGACGCAAATATTGGTGTGAGAGCTAATTCAATCAAGGAAACACTGCATGTTGGTGAAGGGCATATTGAAGAAGGATCAGCCGAGTGGTTCTTGTGGGAGAACAACTCCATTTGGCTCACTAACTTCACACACCATCAGGCTTCCAAGCAGCTCTCAAGGAAACTCGGTTTTCATACTCTATGCTTAGTGCCCTTTGAGTGCATTATCTAGGAATGAACCTGGTAGAGCATCCCACACAAACGAATGCTCCACATGCGGGTTTCACATGCCACCAACTCCACATTCACAGGCAACTTCAGGGCCACAGCCGTTTTCAGATAGCCCTCAATGCAAAGGCTCTAGACGCAAATATTGGTGTGAGAGCTAATTCAATCAAGGAAACACTGCATGTTGGTGAAGGGCATATTGAAGAAGGATCAGCCGAGTGGTTCTTGTGGGAGAACAACTCCATTTGGCTCACTAACTTCACACACCATCAGGCTTCCAAGCAGCTCTCAAGGAAACTCAGTTTTCACACTCTATGCTTAGTGCCCTTTGAGTGCATTATCTAGGAAATAACCTGGTAGAGCATCCCACACAAACGAATGCTCCACATGCGGGTTTCACATGCCACCAACTCCACATTCACAGGCAACTTCAGCGCCACAGCCATTTTCAGATACCCCTCAATGCAAAGGCTCTAGGCGCAAATATTGGTGTGAGAGCTAATTCAATCAAGGAAACACTGCATGTTGGTGAAAGGCATATTGAAGAAAGATCAGCCGAGTGGTTGTTGTGGGAGAACAACTCCATTTGGCTCACTAACTTCACACACCATCAGGCTTCCAAGCAGCTCTCAAGGAAACTCAGTTTTCACACTCTATGCTTAGTGCCGTTTGAGAGCATTATCTGGGAAATAACCTGGTAGAGCATCCCACACAAACGAATGCTCCACATGCGGGTTTCACATGCCACCAACTCCACATTCACAGGCAACTTCAGAGCCACAGCCGTTTTCAGATAGCCCTCAATGCAAAGGCTTTAGACGCAAATATTGGTGTGAGAGCTAATTCAATCAAGGAAACACTGCATGTTGGTGAAGGGCATATTGAAGAAGGATCAGCCGAGTGGTTCTTGTGGGAGAACAACTCCATTTGGCTCACTAACTTCACACACCATCAGGCTTCCAAGCAGCTCTCAAGGAAACTCAGATTTCACACTCTATGCTTAGTGCCCTTTGAGTGCATTATCTAGGAATGAACCTGGTAGAGCATCCCACACAAACGAATGCTCCACATGCGGGTTTCACATGCCACCAACTCCACATTCACAGGCAACTTCAGGGCCACAGCCGTTTTCAGATAGCCCTCAATGCAAAGGCTCTAGACGCAAATATTGGTGTGAGAGCTAATTCAATCAAGGAAACACTGCATGTTGGTGAAGGGCATATTGAAGAAAGATCAGCCGAGTGGTTCTTGTGGGAGAACAACTCCATTTGGCTCACTAACTTCACACACCATCAGGCTTCCAAGCAGCTCTCAAGGAAACTCAGTTTTCACACTCTATGCTTAGTGCCCTTTGAGTGCATTATCTAGGAAATCACCTGGTAGAGCATCCCACACAAACGAATGCTCCACATGCGGGTTTCACATGCCACCAACTCCACATTCACAGGCAACTTCAGTGCCACAGCTGTTTTCAGATAGCCCTCAATGCAAAGGCTCTAGACGCAAATACTGGTGTGAGAGCTAATTCAATCAAGGAAACACTGCATGTTGGTGAAGGGCATATTGAAGAAGGATCAGCCGAGTGGTTCTTGTGGGAGAACAACTCCTTTTGGCTCACTAACTTCACACACCATCAGGCTTCCAAGCAGCTCTCAAGGAAACTCAGTTTTCACACTCTATGCTTAGTGCCCTTTGAGTGCCTAGGACTGAAATGAAGCTTGGTGAGCATCCCACACAAACGAATGCTCCACATGCGGGTTTCACATGCCACCAACTCCACATTCAATGGCAACTTCAGGGCCACAGCCGTTTTCAGATAGCCCTCAATGCAAAGGCTCTAGACGCAAATATTGGTGTGAGAGCTAATTCAATCAAGGAAACACTGCATGTTGGTGAAGGGCATATTGAAGAAGGATCAGCCGAGTGGTTCTTGTGGGAGAACAACTCCATTTGGCTCACTAACTTCACACACCATCAGGCTTCCAAGCAGCTCTCAAGGAAACTCAGTTTTCACACTCTATGCTTAGTGCCCTTTGAGTGCCTAGGACTGAAATGAAGCTTGGTGAGCATCCCACACAAACGAATGCTCCACATGCGGGTTTCACATGCCACCAACTCCACATTCACAGGCAACTTCAGTGCCACAGCCGTTTTCAGATAGCCCTCAATGCAAAGGCTCTAGACGCAAATATTGGTGTGAGAGCTAATTCAATCAAGGAAACACTGCATGTTGGTGAAGGGCATATTGAAGAAGGATAAGCCGAGTGGTTGTTGTGGGAGAACAACTCCATTTGGTTCACTAACTTCACACTCCATCAGGCTTCCAAGCAGCTCTCAAGGAAACTCAGTTTTCACACTCTATGCTTAGTGCCCTTTGAGTGCATTATCTAGGAAATAACCTGGTAGAGCATCCCACACAAACGAATGCTCCACATGCGGGTTTCACATGCCACCAACTCCACATTCACAGGCAACTTCAGCGCCACAGCCATTTTCAGATACCCCTCAATGCAAAGGCTCTAGGCGCAAATATTGGTGTGAGAGCTAATTCAATCAAGGAAAAACTGCATGTTGGTGAAGGGCATATTGAAGAAAGATCAGCCGAGTGGTTGTTGTGGGAGAACAACTCCATTTGGCTCACTAACTTCACACACCATCAGGCTTCCAAGCAGCTCTCAAGGAAACTCAGTTTTCACACTCTATGCTTAGTGCCCTTTGAGAGCATTATCTAGGAAATAACCTGGTAGAGCATCCCACACAAACGAATGCTCCACATGCGGGTTTCACATGCCACCAACTCCACATTCACAGGCAACGTCAGCGCCACAGCCGTTTTCAGATAGCCCTCAATGCAAAGGCTTTAGACGCAAATATTGGTGTGAGAGCTAATTCAATCAAGGAAACACTGCATGTTGGTGAAGGGCATATTGAAGAAGGATCAGCCGAGTGGTTCTTGTGGGAGAACAACTCCATTTGGTTCACTAACTTCACACACCATCAGGCTTCCAAGCAGCTCTCAAGGAAACTCAGATTTCACACTCTATGCTTAGTGCCCTTTGAGTGCATTATCTAGGAATGAACCTGGTAGAGCATTCCCCACAAACGAATGCTCCACATGCGGGTTTCACATGCCACCAACTCCACATTCACAGGCAACTTCAGGGCCACAGCCGTTTTCAGATAGCCCTCAATGCAAAGGCTCTAGACGCAAATATTGGTGTGAGAGCTAATTCAATCAAGGAAACACTGCATGTTGGTGAAGGGCATATTGAAGAAGGATCAGCCGAGTGGTTCTTGTGGGAGAACAACTCCATTTGGCTCACTAACTTCACACACCATCAGGCTTCCAAGCAGCTCTCAAGGAAACTCAGATTTCACACTCTATGCTTAGTGCCCTTTGAGTGCATTATCTAGGAATGAACCTGGTAGAGCATCCCACACAAACGAATGCTCCACATGCGGGTTTCACATGCCACCAACTCCACATTCACAGGCAACTTCAGGGCCACAGCCGTTTTCAGATAGCCCTCAATGCAAAGGCTCTAGACGCAAATATTGGTGTGAGAGCTAATTCAATCAAGGAAACACTGCATGTTGGTGAAGGGCATATTGAAGAAGGATCAGCCGAGTGGTTCTTGTGGGAGAACAACTCCATTTGGCTCACTAACTTCACACACCATCAGGCTTCCAAGCAGCTCTCAAGGAAACTCAGTTTTCACACTCTATGCTTAGTGCCCTTTGAGTGCCTAGGACTGAAATGAAGCTTGGTGAGCATCCCACACAAACGAATGCTCCACATGCGGGTTTCACATGCCACCAACTCCACATTCACAGGCAACTTCAGGGCCACAGCCGTTTTCAGATAGCCCTCAATGCAAAGGCTCTAGACGCAAATATTGGTGTGAGAGCTAATTCAATCAAGGAAACACTGCATGTTGGAGAAGGGCATATTGAAGAAGGATCAGCCGAGTGGTTCTTGTGGGAGAACAACTCCATTTGGCTCACTAACTTCACACACCATCAGGCTTCCAAGCAGCTCTCAAGGAAACTCAGTTTTCACACTCTATGCTTAGTGCCCTTTGAGTGCCTAGGACTGAAATGAAGCTTGGTGAGCATCCCACACAAACGAATGCTCCACATGCGGTTTTCACATGCCACCAACTCCACATTCACAGGCAACTTCAGTGCCACAGCCGTTTTCAGATAGCCCTCAATGCAAAGGCTCTAGACGCAAATATTGGTGTGAGAGCTAATTCAATCAAGGAAACACTGCATGTTGGTGAAGGGCATATTGAAGAAGGATCAGCCGAATGGTTCTTGTGGGAGAACAACTCCATTTGGCTCACTAACTTCACACTCCATCAGGCTTCCAAGCAGCTCTCAAGGAAACTCAGTTTTCACACTCTATGCTTAGTGCCCTTTGAGTGCATTATCTAGGAAATAACCTGGTAGAGCATCCCACACAAACGAATGCTCCACATGCGGGTTTCACATGCCACCAACTCCACATTCACAGGCAACTTCAGCGCCACAGCCATTTTCAGATACCCCTCAATGCAAAGGCTCTAGGCGCAAATATTGGTGTGAGAGCTAATTCAATCAAGGAAAAACTGCATGTTGGTGAAGGGCATATTGAAGAAAGATCAGCCGAGTGGTTGTTGTGGGAGAACAACTCCATTTGGCTCACTAACTTCACACACCATCAGGCTTCCAAGCAGCTCTCAAGGAAACTCAGTTTTCACACTCTATGCTTAGTGCCCTTTGAGAGCATTATCTAGGAAATAACCTGGTAGAGCATCCCACACAAACGAATGCTCCACATGCGGGTTTCACATGCCACCAACTCCACATTCACAGGCAACGTCAGCGCCACAGCCGTTTTCAGATAGCCCTCAATGCAAAGGCTTTAGACGCAAATATTGGTGTGAGAGCTAATTCAATCAAGGAAACACTGCATGTTGGTGAAGGGCATATTGAAGAAGGATCAGCCGAGTGGTTCTTGTGGGAGAACAACTCCATTTGGCTCACTAACTTCACACACCATCAGGCTTCCAAGCAGCTCTCAAGGAAACTCAGTTTTCACACTCTATGCTTAGTGCCCTTCAGTGCCTAGCACTGAAATGAAGCTTGGTGAGCATCAAACACAAACGAATGCTCCACATGCGGGTTTCACATGCCACCAACTCCACATTCACAGTCAACGTCAGCGCCACAGCCGTTTTCAGATAGCCCTCAATGCAAAGGCTTTAGACGCAAATATTGGTGTGAGAGCTAATTCAATCAAGGAAACACTGCATGTTGGTGAAGGGCATATTGAAGAAGGATCAGCCGAGTGGTTCTTGTGGGAGAACAACTCCATTTGGTTCACTAACTTCACACACCATCAGGCTTCCAAGCAGCTCTCAAGGAAACTCAGTTTTCACACTCTATGCTTAGTGCCCTTTGAGTGCATTATCTAGGAATGAACCTGGTAGAACATCCCACACAAACAAATGCTCCACATGCGGGTTTCACATGCCAACAACTCCACATTCACAGGCAACTTCAGTGCCACAGCCGTTTTCAGATAGCCCTCAATGAAAAGGCTCTAGACGAAAATATTGGTGTGAGAGCTAATTCAATCAAGGAAACACTGCATGTTGGTGAAGGGCATATTGAAGAAGGATCAGCCGAGTGGTTCTTGTGGGAGAACAACTCCATTTGGTTCACTAACTTCACACACCATCAGGCTTCCAAGCAGCTCTCAAGGAAACTCAGTTTTCACACTCTATGCTTAGTGCCCTTTGAGTGCATTATCTAGGAATGAACCTGGTAGAGCATCCCACACAAACGAATGCTCCACATGCGGGTTTCACATGCCACCAACTCCACATTCACAGGCAACTTCAGTGCCACATCCGTTTTCAGATAGCCCTCAATGCAAAGGCTCTAGACGCAAATACTGGTGTGAGAGCTAATTCAATCA
Source organism: Ochotona princeps (assembly GCF_030435755.1). NCBI lineage: Eukaryota > Metazoa > Chordata > Mammalia > Lagomorpha > Ochotonidae > Ochotona > Ochotona princeps. Next base: position 33,451 of record NW_026697158.1, on the reverse strand, counting down.
AGGAAACACTGCATGTTGGTGAAGGGCATATTGAAGAAGGATCAGCCGAGTGGTTCTTGTGGGAGAACAACTACATTTGGCTCACTAACTTCACACACCATCAGGCTTCCAAGCAGCTCTCAAGGAAACTCAGTTTTCACACTCTATGCTTAGTGCCCTTTGAGTGCCTAGGACTGAAATGAAGCTTGGTGAGCATCCCACACAAACGAATGCTCCACATGCGGGTTTCACATGCCACCAACTCCACATTCACAGGCAACTTCAGGGCCACATCCGTTTTCAGATAGCCCTCAATGCAAAGGTTCTAGACGCAAATATTGGTGTGAGAGCTAATTCAATCAAGGAAACACTGCATGTTGGTGAAGGGCATATTGAAGAAGGATCAGCCGAGTGGTTCTTGTGGGAGAACAACTCCATTTGGCTCACTAACTTCACACACCATCAGGCTTCCAAGCAGCTCTCAAGGAAACTCAGATTTCACACTCTATGCTTAGTGCCCTTTGAGTGCATTATCTAGGAATGAACCTGGTAGAGCATCCCACACAAACGAATGCTCCACATGCGGGTTTCACATGCCACCAACTCCACATTCACAGGCAACTTCAGCGCAACAGCCGTTTTCAGATAGCCCTCAATGCAAAGGCTCTAGACGCAAATATTGGTGTGAGAGCTAATTCAATCAAGGAAACACTGCATGTTGGTGAAGGGCATATTGAAGAAGGATCAGCCGAGTGGTTCTTGTGGGAGAACAACTCCATTTGGCTCACTAACTTCACACACCATCAGGCTTCCAAGCAGCTCTCAAGGAAACTCAGTTTTCACACTCTATGCTTAGTGCCCTTCAGTGCCTAGCACTGAAATGAAGCTTGGTGAGCATCAAACACAAACGAATGCTCCACATGCGGGTTTCACATGCCACCAACTCCACATTCACAGGCAACGTCAGCGCCACAGCCGTTTTCAGATAGCCCTCAATGCAAAGGCTTTAGACGCAAATATTGGTGTGAGAGCTAATTCAATCAAGGAAACACTGCATGTTGGTGAAGGGCATATTGAAGAAGAATCAGCCGAGTGGTTCTTGTGGGAGAACAACTCCATTTGGTTCACTAACTTCACACACCATCAGGCTTCCAAGCAGCTCTCAAGGAAACTCAGTTTTCACACTCTATGCTTAGTGCCCTTTGAGTGCATTATCTAGGAATGAACCTGGTAGAGCATCCCACACAAACGAATGCTCCACATGCGGGTTTCACATGCCACCAACTCCACATTCACAGGCAACTTCAGTGCCACATCCGTTTTCAGATAGCCCTCAATGCAAAGGCTCTAGACGCAAATACTGGTGTGAGAGCTAATTCAATCAAGGAAACACTGCATGTTGGTGAAGGGCATATTGAAGAAGGATCAGCCGAGTGGTTCTTGTGGGAGAACAACTCCATTTGGCTCACTAACTACACACACCATCAGGCTTCCAAGCAGCTCTCAAGGAAACTCAGTTTTCACACTCTATGCTTAGTGCCCTTTGAGTGCCTAGGCTGAAATGAAGCTTGGTGAGCATCCCACACAAACGAATGCTCCACATGCGGGTTTCACATGCCACCAACTCCACATTCACAGGCAACTTCAGGGCCACATCCGTTTTCAGATAGCCCTCAATGCAAAGGTTCTAGACGCAAATATTGGTGTGAGAGCTAATTCAATCAAGGAAACACTGCATGTTGGTGAAGGGCATATTGAAGAAGGATCAGCCGAGTGGTTCTTGTGGGAGAACAACTCCATTTGGCTCACTAACTTCACACACCATCAGGCTTCCAAGCAGCTCTCAAGGAAACTCCGATTTCACACTCTATGCTTAGTGCCCTTTGAGTGCATTATCTAGGAATGAACCTGGTAGAGCATCCCACACAAACGAATGCTCCACATGCGGGTTTCACATGCCACCAACTCCACATTCACAGGCAACTTCAGCGCAACAGCCGTTTTCAGATAGCCCTCAATGCAAAGGCTCTAGACGCAAATATTGGTGTGAGAGCTAATTCAATCAAGGAAACACTGCATGTTGGTGAAGGGCATATTGAAGAAGGATCAGCCGAGTGGTTCTTGTGGGAGAACAACTCCATTTGGCTCACTAACTTCACACACCATCAGGCTTCCAAGCAGCTCTCAAGGAAACTCAGTTTTCACACTCTAGGCTTAGTGCCCTTTGAGTGCATTATCTAGGAAATCAATTGGTAGAGCATCCCACACAAACGAATGCTCCACATGCGGGTTTCACATGCCACCAACTCCACATTCACAGGCAACTTCAGCGCCACAGCCATTTTCAGATAGCCCTCAATGCAAAGGCTCTAGGCGCAAATATTGGTGTGAGAGCTAATTCAATCAAGGAAAACCTGCATGTTGGTGAAGGGCATATTGAAGAAAGATCAGCCGAGTGGTTCTTGTGGGAGAACAACTCCATTTGGCTCACTAACTTCACACACCATCAGGCTTCCAAGCAGCTCTCAAGGAAACTCAGTTTTCACACTCTATGCTTAGTGCCCTTTGAGAGCATTATCTAGGAAATAACCTGGTAGAGCATCCCACACAAACGAATGCTCCACATGCGGGTTTCACATGCCACCAACTCCACATTCACAGGCAACTTCAGGGCCACAGCCGTTTTCAGATAGGCCTCAATGCAAAGGCTCTAGACGCAAATACTGGTGTGAGAGCTAATTCAATCAAGGAAACACTGCATGTTGGTGAAGGGCATATTGAAGAAGGATCAGCCGAGTGGTTTTTGTGGGAGAACAACTCCATTTGGCTCACTAACTTCACACACCATCAGGCTTCCAAGCAGCTCTCAAGGAAACTCAGTTTTCACACTCTATGCGTAGTGCCCTTTGAGTGCCTAGGACTGAAATGAAGCTTGGTGAGAATCCCACACAAACGAATGCTCCACATGCGGGTTTCACATGCCACCAACTCCACATTCACAGGCAACTTCAGCGCCACAGCCGTTTTCAGATAGCCCTCAATGCAAAGGCTCTAGACGCAAATATTGGTGTGAGAGCTAATTCAATCAAGGAAACACTGCATGTTGGTGAAGGGCATATTGAAGAAGGATCAGCCGAGTGGTTCTTGTGGGAGAACAACTCCATTTGGCTCACTAACTTCACACACCATCAGGCTTCCAAGCAGCTCTCAAGGAAACTCAGTTTTCACACTCTATGCTTAGTGCCCTTTGAGTGCATTATCTAGGAATGAACCTGGTAGAGCATCCCACACAAACGAATGCTCCACATGCGGGTTTCACATGCCACCAACTCCACATTCACAGGCAACGTCAGCGCCACAGCCGTTTTCAGATAGCCCTCAATGCAAAGGCTCTAGACGCAAATATTGGTGTGAGAGCTAATTCAATCAAGGAAACACTGCATGTTGGTGAAGGGCATATTGAAGAAGGATCAGCCGAGTGGTTCTTGTGGGAGAACAACTCCATTTGGCTCACTAACTTCACACACCATCAGGCTTCCAAGCAGCTCTCAAGGAAACTCAGTTTTCACACTCTATGCTTAGTGCCCTTTGAGTGCATTATCTAGGAATGAACCTGGTAGAGCATCCCACACAAACGAATGCTCCACATGCGGGTTTCACATGCCACCAACTCCACATTCACAGGCAACTTCAGCGCCACAGCCGTTTTCAGATAGCCCTCAATGCAAAGGCTCTAGACGCAAATATTGGTGTGAGAGCTAATTCAATCAAGGAAACACTGCATGTTGGTGAAGGGCATATTGAAGAAGGATCAGCCGAGTGGTTCTTGTGGGAGAACAACTCCATTTGGCTCACTAACTTCACACACCATCAGGCTTCCAAGCAGCTCTCAAGGAAACTCAGTTTTCACACTCTATGCTTAGTGCCCTTTGAGTGCATTATCTAGGAATGAACCTGGTAGAGCATCCCACACAAACGAATGCTCCACATGCGGGTTTCACATGCCACCAACTCCACATTCACAGGCAACTTCAGCGCCACAGCCGTTTTCAGATAGCCCTCAATGCAAAGGCTCTAGACGCAAATATTGGTGTGAGAGCTAATTCAATCAAGGAAACACTGCATGTTGGTGAAGGGCATATTGAAGAAAGATCAGCCGAGTGGTTCTTGTGGGAGAACAACTCCATTTGGCTCACTAACTTCACACACCATCAGGCTTCCAAGCAGCTCTCAAGGAAACTCAGTTTTCACACTCTATGCTTAGTGCCCTTTGAGTGCCTAGGACTGAAATGAAGCTTGGTGAGCATCCCACACAAACGAATGCTCCACATGCGGGTTTCACATGCCACCAACTCCACATTCACAGGCAACTTCAGGGCCACAGCCGTTTTCAGATAGCCCTCAATGCAAAGGCTCTAGACGCAAATATTGGTGTGAGAGCTAATTCAATCAAGGAAACACTGCATGTTGGTGAAGGGCATATTGAAGAAGGATCAGCCGAGTGGTTCTTGTGGGAGAACAACTCCATTTGGCTCACTAACTTCACACACCATCAGGCTTCCAAGCAGCTCTCAAGGAAACTCAGTTTTCACACTCTATGCTTAGTGCCCTTTGAGTGCCTAGGACTGAAATGAGGCTTGGTGAGCATCCCACACAAACGATGCTCCACATGCGGGTTTCACATGCCACCAACTCCACATTCACAGGCAACTTCAGGGCCACAGCCGTTTTCAGATAGCCCTCAATGCAAAGGCTCTAGACGCAAATATTGGTGTGAGAGCTAATTCAATCAAGGAAACACTGCATGTTGGTGAAGGGCATATTGAAGAAGGATCAGCCAAGTGGTTCTTGTAGGAGAACAACTCCATTTGGCTCACTAACTTCACACACCATCAGGCTTCCAAGCAGCTCTCAAGGAAACTCAGATTTCACACTCTATGCTTAGTGCCCTTTGAGTGCATTATCTAGGAATGAACCTGGTAGAGCATCCCACACAAACGAATGCTCCACATGCGGGTTTCACATGCCACCAACTCCACATTCACAGGCAACTTCAGCGCCACAGCCGTTTTCAGATAGCCCTCAATGCAAAGGCTCTAGACGCAAATATTGGTGTGAGAGCTAATTCAATCAAGGAAACACTGCATGTTGGTGAAGGGCATATTGAAGAAAGATCAGCCGAGTGGTTCTTGTGGGAGAACAACTCCATTTGGCTCACTAACTTCACACACCATCAGGCTTCCAAGCAGCTCTCAAGGAAACTCAGTTTACACACTCTATGCTTAGTGCCCTTTGAGTGCATTATCTAGGAATGAACCTGGTAGAGCATCCCACACAAACGAATGCTCCACATGCGGGTTTCACATGCCACCAACTCCACATTCACAGGCAACTTCAGCGCCACAGCCGTTTTCAGATAGCCCTCAATGCAAAGGCTCTAGGCGCAAATATTGGTGTGAGAGCTAATTCAATCAAGGAAACACTGCATGTTGGTGAAGGGCATATTGAAGAAGGATCAGCCGAGTGGTTCTTGTGGGAGAATAACTCCATTTGGCTCACTAACTTCACACACCATCAGGCTTCCAAGCAGCTCTCAAGGAAACTCAGTTTTCACACTCTATGCTTAGTGCCCTTTGAGTGCATTATCTAGGAATGAACCTGGTAGAGCATCCCACACAAACGAATGCTCCACATGCGGGTTTCACATGCCACCAACTCCACATTCACAGGCAACTTCAGCGCCACAGCCGTTTTCAGATAGCCCTCAATGCAAAGGCTCTAGACGCAAATATTGGTGTGAGAGCTAATTCAATCAAGGAAACACTGCATGTTGGTGAAGGGCATATTGAAGAAGGATCAGCCGAGTGGTTCTTGTGGGAGAACAACTCCATTTGGCTCACTAACTTCACACACCATCAGGCTTCCAAGCAGCTCTCAAGGAAACTCAGTTTTCACACTCTATGCTTAGTGCCCTTCAGTGCCTAGGACTGAAATGAGGCTTGGTGAGCATCCCACACAAACGATGCTCCACATGCGGGTTTCACATGCCACCAACTCCACATTCACAGGCAACTTCAGGGCCACAGCCGTTTTCAGATAGCCCTCAATGCAAAGGCTCTAGACGCAAATATTGGTGTGAGAGCTAATTCAATCAAGGAAACACTGCATGTTGGTGAAGGGCATATTGAAGAAGGATCATCCAAGTGGTTCTTGTAGGAGAACAACTCCATTTGGCTCACTAACTTCACACACCATCAGGCTTCCAAGCAGCTCTCAAGGAAACTCCGATTTCACACTCTATGCTTAGTGCCCTTTGAGTGCATTATCTAGGAATGAACCTGGTAGAGCATCCCACACAAACGAATGCTCCACATGCGGGTTTCACATGCCACCAACTCCACATTCACAGGCAACTTCAGCGCCACAGCCGTTTTCAGATAGCCCTCAATGCAAAGGCTCTAGACGCAAATATTGGTGTGAGAGCTAATTCAATCAAGGAAACACTGCATGTTGGTGAAGGGCATATTGAAGAAAGATCAGCCGAGTGGTTCTTGTGGGAGAACAACTCCATTTGGCTCACTAACTTCACACACCATCAGGCTTCCAAGCAGCTCTCAAGGAAACTCAGTTTACACACTCTATGCTTAGTGCCCTTTGAGTGCATTATCTAGGAATGAACCTGGTAGAGCATCCCACACAAACGAATGCTCCACATGCGGGTTTCACATGCCACCAACTCCACATTCACAGGCAACTTCAGCGCCACAGCCGTTTTCAGATAGCCCTCAATGCAAAGGCTCTAGACGCAAATATTGGTGTGAGAGCTAATTCAATCAAGGAAACACTGCATGTTGGTGAAGGGCATATTGAAGAAGGATCAGCCGAGTGGTTCTTGTGGGAGAATAACTCCATTTGGCTCACTAACTTCACACACCATCAGGCTTCCAAGCAGCTCTCAAGGAAACTCAGTTTTCACACTCTATGCTTAGTGCCCTTTGAGTGCCTAGGACTGAAATGAAGCTTGGTGAGCATCCCACACAAACGAATGCTCCACATGCAGGTTTCACATGCCACCAACTCCACATTCACAGGCAACTTCAGGGCCACAGCCGTTTTCAGATAGCCCTCAATGCAAAGGCTCTAGGCGCAAATATTGGTGTGAGAGCTAATTCAATCAAGGAAACACTGCATGTTGGTGAAGGGCATATTGAAGAAGGATCAGCCGAGTGGTTCTTGTGGGAGAACAACTCCATTTGGCTCACTAACTTCACACACCATCAGGCTTCCAAGCAGCTCTCAAGGAAACTCAGTTTTCACACTCTATGCTTAGTGCCCTTTGAGTGCATTATCTAGGAATGAACCTGGTAGAGCATCCCACACAAACGAATGCTCCACATGCGGGTTTCACATGCCACCAACTCCACATTCACAGGCAACTTCAGGGCCACAGCCGTTTTCAGATAGCCCTCAATGCAAAGGCTCTAGACGCAAATATTGGTGTGAGAGCTAATTCAATCAAGGAAACACTGCATGTTGGTGAAGGGCATATTGAAGAAGGATCAGCCGAGTGGTTCTTGTGGGAGAACAACTCCATTTGGCTCACTAACTTCACACACCATCAGGCTTCCAAGCAGCTCTCAAGGAAACTCAGTTTTCACACTCTATGCTTAGTGCCCTTTGAGTGCATTATCTAGGAAATAACCTGGTAGAGCATCCCACACAAACGAATGCTCCACATGTGGGTTTCACATGCCACCAACTCCACATTCACAGGCAACTTCAGGGCCACAGCCGTTTTCAGATAGCCCTCAATGCAAAGGCTCTAGACGCAAATATTGGTGTGAGAGCTAATTCAATCAAGGAAACACTGCATGTTGGTGAAGGGCATATTGAAGAAGGATCAGCCGAGTGGTTCTTGTGGGAGAACAACTCCATTTGGCTCACTAACTTCACACACCATCAGGCTTCCAAGCAGCTCTCAAGGAAACTCAGTTTTCACACTCTATGCTTAGTGCCCTTTGAGTGCATTATCTAGGAAATAACCTGGTAGAGCATCCCACACAAACGAATGCTCCACATGCGGGTTTCACATGCCACCAACTCCACATTCACAGGCAACTTCAGGGCCACAGCCGTTTTCAGATAGCCCTCAATGCAAAGGTTCTAGACGCAAATATTGGTGTGAGAGCTAATTCAATCAAGGAAACACTGCATGTTGGTGAAGGGCATATTGAAGAAGGATCAGCCGAGTGGTTCTTGTGGGAGAACAACTCCATTTGGCTCACTAACTTCACACACCATCAGGCTTCCAAGCAGCTCTCAAGGAAACTCAGTTTTCACACTCTATGCTTAGTGCCCTTTGAGTGCATTATCTAGGAAATCACCTGGTAGAGCATCCCACACAAACGAATGCTCCACATGCGGGTTTCACATGCCACCAACTCCACATTCACAGGCAACTTCAGGGCCACAGCCGTTTTCAGATAGCCCTCAATGCAAAGGCTTTAGACGCAAATATTGGTGTGAGAGCTAATTCAATCAAGGAAACACTGCATGTTGGTGAAGGGCATATTGAAGAAAGATCAGCCGAGTGGTTCTTGTGGGAGAACAACTCCATTTGGCTCACTAACTTCACACACCATCAGGCTTCCAAGCAGCTCTCAAGGAAACTCAGTTTTCACACTCTATGCTTAGTGCCCTTTGAGTGCATTATCTAGGAAATAACCTGGTAGAGCATCCCACACAAACGAATGCTCCACATGCGGGTTTCACATGCCACCAACTCCAGATTCACAGGCAACGTCAGCGCCACAGCCGTTTTCAGATAGCCGTCAATGCAAAGGCTCTAGACGCAAATATTGGTGTGAGAGCTAATTCAATCAAGGAAACACTGCATGGTGGTGAAGGGCATATTGAAGAAGGATCAGCCGAGTGGTTCTTGTGGGAGAACAACTCCATTTGGCTCACTAACTTCACACACCATCAGGCTTCCAAGCAGCTCTCAAGGAAACTCAGTTTTCACACTCTATGCTTAGTGCCCTTTGAGTGCATTATCTAGGAAATCACCTGGTAGAGCATCCCACACAAACGAATGCTCCACATGCGGGTTTCACATGCCACCAACTCCACATTCACAGGCAACTTCAGGGCCACAGCCATTTTCAGATAGCCCTCAATGCAAAGGCTCTAGACGCAAATATTGGTGTGAGAGCTAATTCAATCAAGGAAACACTGCATGTTGGTGAAGGGCATATTGAAGAAGGATCAGCCGAGTGGTTCTTGTGGGAGAACAACTCCATTTGGCTCACTAACTTCACACACCATCAGGCTTCCAAGCAGCTCTCAAGGAAACTCAGTTTTCACACTCTATGCTTAGTGCCCTTTGAGTGCATTATCTAGGAAATAACCTGGTAGAGCATCCCACAGAAACGAATGCTCCACATGCGGGTTTCACATGCCACCAACTCCACATTCACAGGCAACTTCAGGGCCACAGCCGTTTTCAGATAGCCCTCAATGCAAAGGCTCTAGGCGCAAATATTGGTGTGAGAGCTAATTCAATCAAGGAAACACTGCATGTTGGTGAAGGGCATATTGAAGAAGGATCAGCCGAGTGGTTCTTGTGGGAGAACAACTCCATTTGGCTCACTAACTTCACACACCATCAGGCTTCCAAGCAGCTCTCAAGGAAACTCAGTTTTCACACTCTATGCTTAGTGCCCTTTGAGTGCATTATCTAGGAAATAACCTGGTAGAGCATCCCACACAAACGAATGCTCCACATGCGGGTTTCACATGCCACCAACTCCACATTCACAGGCAACTTCAGGGCCACAGCCGTTTTCAGATAGCCCTCAATGCAAAGGCTCTAGACGAAAATATTGGTATGAGAGCTAATTCAATCAAGGAAACACTGCATGTTGGTGAAGGGCATATTGAAGAAGGATCAGCCGAGTGGTTCTTGTGGGAGAACAACTACATTTGGCTCACTAACTTCACACACCATCAGGCTTCCAAGCAGCTCTCAAGGAAACTCAGTTTTCACACTCTATGCTTAGTGCCCTTTGAGTGCATTATCTAGGAAATCACCTGGTAGAGCATCCCACACAAACGAATGCTCCACATGCGGGTTTCACATGCCACCAACTCCACATTCACAGGCAACTTCAGCGCCACAGCCGTTTTCAGATAGCCCTCAATGCAAAGGCTCTAGACGCAAATATTGGTGTGAGAGCTAATTCAATCAAGGAAACACTGCATGTTGGTGAAGGGCATATTGAAGAAGGATCAGATGAGTGGTTCTTGTGGGAGAACAACTCCATTTGGCTCACTAACTTCACACACCATCAGGCTTCCAAGCAGCTCTCAAGGAAACTCAGATTTCACACTCTATGCTTAGTGCCCTTTGAGTGCATTATCTAGGAATGAACCTGGTAGAGCATCCCACACAAACGAATGCTCCACATGCGGGTTTCACATGCCACCAACTCGACATTCTCAGGCAACTTCAGGGCCACAGCCGTTTTCAGATAGCCCTCAATGCAAAGGCTCTAGACGCAAATATTGGTGTGAGAGCTAATTCAATCAAGGAAACACTGCATGTTGGTGAAGGGCATATTGAAGAAGGATCAGTCGAGTGGTTCTTGTGGGAGAACAACTCCATTTGGCTCACTAACTTCACACACCATCAGGCTTCCAAGCAGCTCTCAAGGAAACTCAGATTTCACACTCTATGCTTAGTGTCCTTTGAGTGCATTATCTAGGAAATCACCTGGTAGAGCATCCCACACAAAAACGAATGCTCCACATGCGGGTTTCACATGCCACCAACTCCACATTCACAGGCAACTTCAGGGCCACAGCCGTTTTCAGATAGCCCTCAATGCAAAGGCTCTAGACGCAAATATTGGTGTGAGAGCTAATTCAATCAAGGAAACACTGCATGTTGGTGAAGGGCATATTGAAGAAGGATCAGCAAAGTGGTTCTTGTGGGAGAACAACTCCATTTGGCTCACTAACTTCACACACCATCAGGCTTCCAAGCAGCTCTCAAGGAAACTCAGTTTTCACACTCTATGCTTAGTGCCCTTTGAGTGCCTAGGACTGAAATGAAGCTTGGTGAGCATCCCACACAAACGAATGCTCCACATGCGGGTTTCACATGCCACCAACTCCACATTCACAGGCAACTTCAGGGCCACAGCCGTTTTCAGATAGCCCTCAATGCAAAGGCTCTAGACGCAAATATTGGTGTGAGAGCTAATTCAATCAAGGAAACACTGCATGTTGGTGAAGGGCATATTGAAGAAGGATCAGCCGAGTGGTTCTTGTGGGAGAACAACTCCATTTGGCTCACTAACTTCACACACCATCAGGCTTCCAAGCAGCTCTCAAGGAAACTCAGATTTCACACTCTATGCTTAGTGCCCTTTGAGTGCATTATCTAGGAATGAACCTGGTAGAGCATCCCACACAAACGAATGCTCCACATGCGGGTTTCACATGCCACCAACTCCACATTCACAGGCAACTTCAGGGCCACAGCCGTTTTCAGATAGCCCTCAATGCAAAGGCTCTAGACGCAAATATTGGTGTGAGAGCTAATTCAATCAAGGAAACACTGCATGTTGGTGAAGGGCATATTGAAGAAGGATCAGCCGAGTGGTTCTTGTGGGAGAACAACTCCATTTGGCTCACTAACTTCACACACCATCAGGCTTCCAAGCAGCTCTCAAGGAAACTCAGTTTTCACACTCTATGCTTAGTGCCCTTTGAGTGCCTAGGACTGAAAGGAAGCTTGGTGAGCATCCCACACAAACGAATGCTCCACATGCGGGTTTCACATGCCACCAACTCCACATTCACAGGCAACTTCAGGGCCACAGCCGTTTTCAGATACCCCTCAATGCAAAGGCTCTAGACGCAAATATTGGTGTGAGAGCTAATTCAATCAAGGAAACACTGCATGTTGGTGAAGGGCATATTGAAGAAGGATCAGCCGAGTGGTTCTTGTGGGAGAACAACTCCATTTGGCTCACTAACTTCACACACCATCAGGCTTCCAAGCAGCTCTCAAGGAAACTCAGTTTTCACACTCTATGCTTAGTGCCCTTTGAGTGCATTATCTAGGAAATAACCTGGTAGAGCATCCCACACAAACGAATGCTCCACATGCGGGTTTCACATGCCACCAACTCCACATTCACAGGCAACTTCAGCGCCACAGCCATTTTCAGATACCCCTCAATGCAAAGGCTCTAGGCGCAAATATTGGTGTGAGAGCTAATTCAATCAAGGAAACAATGCATGTTGGTGAAGGGCATATAGAAGAAAGATCAGCCGAGTGGTTGTTGTGGGAGAACAACTCCATTTGGCTCACTAACTTCACACACCATCAGGCTTCCAAGCAGCTCTCAAGGAAACTCAGTTTTCACACTCTATGCTTAGTGCCCTTTGAGAGCATTATCTAGGAAATAACCTGGTAGAGCATCCCACACAAACGAATGCTCCACATGCGGGTTTCACATGCCACCAACTCCACATTCACAGGCAACGTCAGCGCCACAGCCGTTTTCAGATAGCCCTCAATGCAAAGGCTTTAGACGCAAATATTGGTGTGAGAGCTAATTCAATCAAGGAAACACTGCATGTTGGTGAAGGGCATATTGAAGAATGATCAGCCGAGTGGTTCTTGTGGGAGAACAACTCCATTTGGTTCACTAACTTCACACACCATCAGGCTTCCAAGCAGCTCTCAAGGAAACTCAGATTTCACACTCTATGCTTAGTGCCCTTTGAGTGCATTATCTAGGAATGAACCTGGTAGAGCATCCCACACAAACGAATGCTCCACATGCGGGTTTCACATGCCACCAACTCCACATTCACAGGCAACTTCAGGGCCACAGCCGTTTTCAGATAGCCCTCAATGCAAAGGCTCTAGACGCAAATATTGGTGTGAGAGCTAATTCAATCAAGGAAACACTGCATGTTGGTGAAGGGCATATTGAAGAAGGATCAGCCGAGTGGTTCTTGTGGGAGAACAACTCCATTTGGCTCACTAACTTCACACACCATCAGGCTTCCAAGCAGCTCTCAAGGAAACTCAGTTTTCACACTCTATGCTTAGTGCCCTTTGAGTGCCTAGGACTGAAAGGAAGCTTGGTGAGCATCCACAACAAACGAATGCTCCACATGCGGGTTTCACATGCCACCAACTCCACATTCACAGGCAACGTCAGCGCCACAGCCGTTTTCAGATAGCCCTCAATGCAAAGGCTCTAGACGCAAATATTGGTGTGAGAGCTAATTCAATCAAGGAAACACTGCATGTTGGTGTAGGGCATATTGAAGAAGGATCAGCCGAGTGGTTCTTGTGGGAGAACAACTCCATTTGGCTCACTAACTTCACACACCATCAGGCTTCCAAGCAGCTCTCAAGGAAACTCAGTTTTCACACTCTATGCTTAGTGCCCTTTGAGTGCATTATCTAGGAAATCACCTGGTAGAGCATCCCACACAAACGAATGCTCCACATGCGGGTTTCACATGCCACCAACTCCACATTCACAGGCAACTTCAGCGCCATGGCTGTTTTCAGATAGCCCTCAATGCAAAGGCTCTAGACGCAAATATTGGTGTGAGAGCTAATTCAATCAAGGAAACACTGCATGTTGGTGAAGGCATATTGAAGAAAGATCAGCCAAGTGGTTCTTGTGGGAGAACAACTCCATTTGGCTCACTAACTTCACACACCATCAGGCTTCCAAGCAGCTCTCAAGGAAACTCAGTTTTCACACTCTATGCTTAGTGCCCTTTGAGTGCATTATCTAGGAAATAACCTGGTAGAGCATCCCACACAAACGAATGCTCCACATGCGGGTTTCACATGCCACCAACTCCACATTCACAGGCAACGTCAGCGCCACAGCCGTTTTCAGATAGCCCTCAATGCAAAATCTTTAGACGCAAATATTGGTGTGAGAGCTAATTCAATCAAGGAAACACTGCATGTTGGTGAAGGGCATATTGAAGAAGGATCAGCCGAGTGGTTCTTGTGGGAGAACAACTCCATTTGGCTCACTAACTTCAGACACCATCAGGCTTCCAAGCAGCTCTCAAGGAAACTCAGTTTTCACACTCTATGCTTAGTGCCCTTTGAGTGCATTATCTAGGAATGAACCTGGTAGAGCATCCCACACAAACGAATGCTCCACATGCGGGTTTCACATGCCACCAACTCCACATTCACAGGCAACTTCAGCGCCACAGCCGTTTTCAGATAGCCCTCAATGCAAAGGCTCTAGACGCAAATATTGGTGTGAGAGCTAATTCAATCAAGGAAACACTGCATGTTGGTGAAGGGCATATTGAAGAAGGATCAGCCGAGTGGTTCTTGTAAGAGAACAACTCCATTTGGCTCACTAACTTCACACACCATCAGGCTTCCAAGCAGCTCTCAAGGAAACTCAGTTTTCACACTCTATGCTTAGTGCCCTTTGAGTGCATTATCTAGGAATGAACCTGGTAGAGCATCCCACACAAACGAATGCTCCACATGCGGGTTTCACATGCCACCAACTCCACATTCACAGGCAACTTCAGGGCCACAGCCGTTTTCAGATAGCCCTCAATGCAAAGGCTCTAGACGCAAATATTGGTGTGAGAGCTAATTCAATCAAGGAAACACTGCATGTTGGTGAAGGGCATATTGAAGAAGGATCAGCCGAGTGGTTCTTGTGGGAGAACAACTACATTTGGCTCACTAACTTCACACACCATCAGGCTTCCAAGCAGCTCTCAAGGAAACTCAGTTTTCACACTCTATGCTTAGTGCCCTTTGAGTGCATTATCTAGGAAATCACCTGGTAGAGCATCCCACACAAACGAATGCTCCACATGCGGGTTTCACATGCCACCAACTCCACATTCACAGGCAACTTCAGCGCCACAGCCGTTTTCAGATAGCCCTCAATGCAAAGGCTCTAGACGCAAATATTGGTGTGAGAGCTAATTCAATCAAGGAAACACTGCATGTTGGTGAAGGGCATATTGAAGAAGGATCAGCCGAGTGGTTCTTGTGGGAGAACAACTCCATTTGGCTCACTAACTTCACACACCATCAGGCTTCCAAGCAGCTCTCAAGGAAACTCAGATTTCACACTCTATGCTTAGTGCCCTTTGAGTGCATTATCTAGGAATGAACCTGGTAGAGCATCCCACACAAACGAATGCTCCACATGCGGGTTTCACATGCCACCAACTCGACATTCTCAGGCAACTTCAGGGCCACAGCCGTTTTCAGATAGCCCTCAATGCAAAGGCTCTAGACGCAAATATTGGTGTGAGAGCTAATTCAATCAAGGAAACACTGCATGTTGGTGAAGGGCATATTGAAGAAGGATCAGTCGAGTGGTTCTTGTGGGAGAACAACTCCATTTGGCTCACTAACTTCACACACCATCAGGCTTCCAAGCAGCTCTCAAGGAAACTCAGATTTCACACTCTATGCTTAGTGTCCTTTGAGTGCATTATCTAGGAAATCACCTGGTAGAGCATCCCACACAAACGAATGCTCCACATGCGGGTTTCACATGCCACCAACTCCACATTCACAGGCAACTTCAGGGCCACAGCCGTTTTCAGATAGCCCTCAATGCAAAGGCTCTAGACGCAAATATTGGTGTGAGAGCTAATTCAATCAAGGAAACACTGCATGTTGGTGAAGGGCATATTGAAGAAGGATCAGCAAAGTGGTTCTTGTGGGAGAACAACTCCATTTGGCTCACTAACTTCACACACCATCAGGCTTCCAAGCAGCTCTCAAGGAAACTCAGTTTTCACACTCTATGCTTAGTGCCCTTTGAGTGCCTAGGACTGAAATGAAGCTTGGTGAGCATCCCACACAAACGAATGCTCCACATGCGGGTTTCACATGCCACCAACTCCACATTCACAGGCAACTTCAGGGCCACAGCCGTTTTCAGATAGCCCTCAATGCAAAGGCTCTAGACGCAAATATTGGTGTGAGAGCTAATTCAATCAAGGAAACACTGCATGTTGGTGAAGGGCATATTGAAGAAGGATCAGCCGAGTGGTTCTTGTGGGAGAACAACTCCATTTGGCTCACTAACTTCACACACCATCAGGCTTCCAAGCAGCTCTCAAGGAAACTCAGATTTCACACTCTATGCTTAGTGCCCTTTGAGTGCATTATCTAGGAATGAACCTGGTAGAGCATCCCACACAAACGAATGCTCCACATGCGGGTTTCACATGCCACCAACTCCACATTCACAGGCAACTTCAGGGCCACAGCCGTTTTCAGATAGCCCTCAATGCAAAGGCTCTAGACGCAAATATTGGTGTGAGAGCTAATTCAATCAAGGAAACACTGCATGTTGGTGAAGGGCATATTGAAGAAGGATCAGCCGAGTGGTTCTTGTGGGAGAACAACTCCATTTGGCTCACTAACTTCAGACACCATCAGGCTTCCAAGCAGCTCTCAAGGAAACTCAGTTTTCACACTCTATGCTTAGTGCCCTTTGAGTGCCTAGGACTGAAAGGAAGCTTGGTGAGCATCCCACACAAACGAATGCTCCACATGCGGGTTTCACATGCCACCAACTCCACATTCACAGGCAACTTCAGGGCCACAGCCGTTTTCAGATAGCCCTCAATGCAAAGGCTCTAGACGCAAATATTGGTGTGAGAGCTAATTCAATCAAGGAAACACTGCATGTTGGTGAAGGGCATATTGAAGAAGGATCAGCCGAGTGGTTCTTGTGGGAGAACAACTCCATTTGGCTCACTAACTTCACACACCATCAGGCTTCCAAGCAGCTCTCAAGGAAACTCAGTTTTCACACTCTATGCTTAGTGCCCTTTGAGTGCATTATCTAGGAAATAACCTGGTAGAGCATCCCACACAAACGAATGCTCCACATGCGGGTTTCACATGCCACCAACTCCACATTCACAGGCAACTTCAGCGCCACAGCCATTTTCAGATACCCCTCAATGCAAAGGCTCTAGGCGCAAATATTGGTGTGAGAGCTAATTCAATCAAGGAAACACTGCATGTTGGTGAAGGGCATATAGAAGAAAGATCAGCCGAGTGGTTGTTGTGGGAGAACAACTCCATTTGGCTCACTAACTTCACACACCATCAGGCTTCCAAGCAGCTCTCAAGGAAACTCAGTTTTCACACTCTATGCTTAGTGCCCTTTGAGAGCATTATCTAGGAAATAACCTGGTAGAGCATCCCACACAAACGAATGCTCCCCATGCGGGTTTCACATGCCACCAACTCCACATTCACAGGCAACGTCAGCGCCACAGCCGTTTTCAGATAGCCCTCAATGCAAAGGCTTTAGACGCAAATATTGGTGTGAGAGCTAATTCAATCAAGGAAACACTGCATGTTGGTGAAGGGCATATTGAAGAATGATCAGCCGAGTGGTTCTTGTGGGAGAACAACTCCATTTGGTTCACTAACTTCACACACCATCAGGCTTCCAAGCAGCTCTCAAGGAAACTCAGATTTCACACTCTATGCTTAGTGCCCTTTGAGTGCATTATCTAGGAATGAACCTGGTAGAGCATCCCACACAAACGAATGCTCCACATGCGGGTTTCACATGCCACCAACTCCACATTCACAGGCAACTTCAGGGCCACAGCCGTTTTCAGATAGCCCTCAATGCAAAGGCTCTAGACGCAAATATTGGTGTGAGAGCTAATTCAATCAAGGAAACACTGCATGTTGGTGAAGGGCATATTGAAGAAGGATCAGCCGAGTGGTTCTTGTGGGAGAACAACTCCATTTGGCTCACTAACTTCACACACCATCAGGCTTCCAAGCAGCTCTCAAGGAAACTCAGTTTTCACACTCTATGCTTAGTGCCCTTTGAGTGCCTAGGACTGAAAGGAAGCTTGGTGAGCATCCACAACAAACGAATGCTCCACATGCGGGTTTCACATGCCACCAACTCCACATTCACAGGCAACGTCAGCGCCACAGCCGTTTTCAGATAGCCCTCAATGCAAAGGCTCTAGACGCAAATATTGGTGTGAGAGCTAATTCAATCAAGGAAACACTGCATGTTGGTGAAGGGCATATTGAAGAAGGATCAGCCGAGTGGTTCTTGTGGGAGAACAACTCCATTTGGCTCACTAACTTCACACACCATCAGGCTTCCAAGCAGCTCTCAAGGAAACTCAGTTTTCACACTCTATGCTTAGTGCCCTTTGAGTGCATTATCTAGGAAATCACCTGGTAGAGCATCCCACACAAACGAATGCTCCACATGCGGGTTTCACATGCCACCAACTCCACATTCACAGGCAACTTCAGCGCCATGGCTGTTTTCAGATAGCCCTCAATGCAAAGGCTCTAGACGCAAATATTGGTGTGAGAGCTAATTCAATCAAGGAAACACTGCATGTTGGTGAAGGCATATTGAAGAAAGATCAGCCAAGTGGTTCTTGTGGGAGAACAACTCCATTTGGCTCACTAACTTCACACACCATCAGGCTTCCAAGCAGCTCTCAAGGAAACTCAGTTTTCACACTCTATGCTTAGTGCCCTTTGAGTGCATTATCTAGGAAATAACCTGGTAGAGCATCCCACACAAACGAATGCTCCACATGCGGGTTTCACATGCCACCAACTCCACATTCACAGGCAACGTCAGCGCCACAGCCGTTTTCAGATAGCCCTCAATGCAAAATCTTTAGACGCAAATATTGGTGTGAGAGCTAATTCAATCAAGGAAACACTGCATGTTGGTGAAGGGCATATTGAAGAAGGATCAGCCGAGTGGTTCTTGTGGGAGAACAACTCCATTTGGCTCACTAACTTCAGACACCATCAGGCTTCCAAGCAGCTCTCAAGGAAACTCAGTTTTCACACTCTATGCTTAGTGCCCTTTGAGTGCATTATCTAGGAATGAACCTGGTAGAGCATCCCACACAAACGAATGCTCCACATGCGGGTTTCACATGCCACCAACTCCACATTCACAGGCAACTTCAGCGCCACAGCCGTTTTCAGATAGCCCTCAATGCAAAGGCTCTAGACGCAAATATTGGTGTGAGAGCTAATTCAATCAAGGAAACACTGCATGTTGGTGAAGGGCATATTGAAGAAGGATCAGCCGAGTGGTTCTTGTAAGAGAACAACTCCATTTGGCTCACTAACTTCACACACCATCAGGCTTCCAAGCAGCTCTCAAGGAAACTCAGTTTTCACACTCTATGCTTAGTGCCCTTTGAGTGCATTATCTAGGAATGAACCTGGTAGAGCATCCCACACAAACGAATGCTCCACATGCGGGTTTCACATGCCACCAACTCCACATTCACAGGCAACTTCAGGGCCACAGCCGTTTTCAGATAGCCCTCAATGCAAAGGCTCTAGACGCAAATATTGGTGTGAGAGCTAATTCAATCAAGGAAACACTGCATGTTGGTGAAGGGCATATTGAAGAAGGATCAGCCGAGTGGTTCTTGTGGGAGAACAACTCCATTTGGCTCACTAACTTCACACACCATCAGGCTTCCAAGCAGCTCTCAAGGAAACTCAGATTTCACACTCTATGCTTAGTGCCCTTTGAGTGCATTATCTAGGAAATAACCTGGTAGAGCATCCCACACAAACGAATGCTCCACATGCGGGTTTCACATGCCACCAACTCCACATTCACAGGCAACTTCAGGGCCACAGCCGTTTTCAGATAGCCCTCAATGCAAAGGCTCTAAACGCAAATATTGGTGTGAGAGCTAATTCAATCAAGGAAACACTGCATGTTGGTGAAGGGCATATTGAAGAAGGATCAGCCGAGTGGTTCTTGTGGGAGAACAACTCCATTTGGCTCACTAACTTCACACACCATCAGGCTTCCAAGCAGCTCTCAAGGAAACTCAGTTTTCACACTCTATGCTTAGTGCCCTTTGAGTGCATTATCTAGGAATGAACCTGGTAGAGCATCCCACACAAACGAATGCTCCACATGCGGGTTTCACATGCCACCAACTCCACATTCACAGGCAACGTCAGCGCCACAGCCGTTTTCAGATAGCCCTCAATGCAAAGGCTCTAGACGCAAATATTGGTGTGAGAGCTAATTCAATCAAGGAAACACTGCATGTTGGTGAAGGGCATATTGAAGAAGGATCAGCCGAGTGGTTCTTGTGGGAGAACAACTCCATTTGGCTCACTAACTTCACACACCATCAGGCTTCCAAGCAGCTCTCAAGGAAACTCAGTTTTCACACTCTATGCTTAGTGCCCTTTGAGTGCATTATCTAGGAAATAACCTGGTAGAGCATCCCACACAAACGAATGCTCCACATGCGGGTTTCACATGCCACCAACTCCACATTCACAGGCAACTTCAGGGCCACAGCCGTTTTCAGATAGCCCTCAATGCAAAGGCTCTAGACGCAAATATTGGTGTGAGAGCTAATTCAATCAAGGAAACACTGCATGTTGGTGAAGGGCATATTGAAGAAGAATCAGATGAGTGGTTCTGGTGGGATAACAACTCCATCTGGCTCACTAACTTCACACACCATCAGGCTTCCAAGCAGCTCTCAAGGAAACTCAGTTTTCACACTCTATGCTTAGTGCCCTTTGAGTGCATTATCTAGGAATGAACCTGGTAGAGCATCCCACACAAACGAATGCTCCACATGCGGGTTTCACATGCCACCAACTCCACATTCACAGGCAACTTCAGGGCCACAGCCGTTTTCAGATAGCCCTCAATGCAAAGGCTCTAGACGCAAATATTGGTGTGAGAGCTAATTCAATCAAGGAAACACTGCATGTTGGTGAAGGGCATATTGAAGAAGGATCAGCCGAGTGGTTCTTGTGGGAGAACAACTCCATTTGGCTCACTAACTTCACACACCATCAGGCTTCCAAGCAGCTCTCAAGGAAACTCAGTTTTCACACTCTATGCTTAGTGCCCTTTGAGTGCCTAGGACTGAAAGGAAGCTTGGTGAGCATCCACAACAAACGAATGCTCCACATGCGGGTTTCACATGCCACCAACTCCACATTCACAGGCAACGTCAGCGCCACAGCCGTTTTCAGATAGCCCTCAATGCAAAGGCTCTAGACGCAAATATTGGTGTGAGAGCTAATTCAATCAAGGAAACACTGCATGTTGGTGAAGGGCATATTGAAGAAGGATCAGCCGAGTGGTTCTTGTGGGAGAACAACTCCATTTGGCTCACTAACTTCACACACCATCAGGCTTCCAAGCAGCTCTCAAGGAAACTCAGTTTTCACACTCTATGCTTAGTGCCCTTTGAGTGCATTATCTAGGAAATCACCTGGTAGAGCATCCCACACAAACGAATGCTCCACATGCGGGTTTCACATGCCACCAACTCCACATTCACAGGCAACTTCAGCGCCATGGCTGTTTTCAGATAGCCCTCAATGCAAAGGCTCTAGACGCAAATATTGGTGTGAGAGCTAATTCAATCAAGGAAACACTGCATGTTGGTGAAGGCATATTGAAGAAAGATCAGCCAAGTGGTTCTTGTGGGAGAACAACTCCATTTGGCTCACTAACTTCACACACCATCAGGCTTCCAAGCAGCTCTCAAGGAAACTCAGTTTTCACACTCTATGCTTAGTGCCCTTTGAGTGCATTATCTAGGAAATAACCTGGTAGAGCATCCCACACAAACGAATGCTCCACATGCGGGTTTCACATGCCACCAACTCCACATTCACAGGCAACGTCAGCGCCACAGCCGTTTTCAGATAGCCCTCAATGCAAAATCTTTAGACGCAAATATTGGTGTGAGAGCTAATTCAATCAAGGAAACACTGCATGTTGGTGAAGGGCATATTGAAGAAGGATCAGCCAAGTGGTTCTTGTGGGAGAACAACTCCATTTGGCTCACTAACTTCAGACACCATCAGGCTTCCAAGCAGCTCTCAAGGAAACTCAGTTTTCACACTCTATGCTTAGTGCCCTTTGAGTGCATTATCTAGGAATGAACCTGGTAGAGCATCCCACACAAACGAATGCTCCACATGCGGGTTTCACATGCCACCAACTCCACATTCACAGGCAACTTCAGCGCCACAGCCGTTTTCAGATAGCCCTCAATGCAAAGGCTCTAGACGCAAATATTGGTGTGAGAGCTAATTCAATCAAGGAAACACTGCATGTTGGTGAAGGGCATATTGAAGAAGGATCAGCCGAGTGGTTCTTGTAAGAGAACAACTCCATTTGGCTCACTAACTTCACACACCATCAGGCTTCCAAGCAGCTCTCAAGGAAACTCAGTTTTCACACTCTATGCTTAGTGCCCTTTGAGTGCATTATCTAGGAATGAACCTGGTAGAGCATCCCACACAAACGAATGCTCCACATGCGGGTTTCACATGCCACCAACTCCACATTCACAGGCAACTTCAGGGCCACAGCCGTTTTCAGATAGCCCTCAATGCAAAGGCTCTAGACGCAAATATTGGTGTGAGAGCTAATTCAATCAAGGAAACACTGCATGTTGGTGAAGGGCATATTGAAGAAGGATCAGCCGAGTGGTTCTTGTGGGAGAACAACTCCATTTGGCTCACTAACTTCACACACCATCAGGCTTCCAAGCAGCTCTCAAGGAAACTCAGATTTCACACTCTATGCTTAGTGCCCTTTGAGTGCATTATCTAGGAAATAACCTGGTAGAGCATCCCACACAAACGAATGCTCCACATGCGGGTTTCACATGCCACCAACTCCACATTCACAGGCAACTTCAGGGCCACAGCCGTTTTCAGATAGCCCTCAATGCAAAGGCTCTAAACGCAAATATTGGTGTGAGAGCTAATTCAATCAAGGAAACACTGCATGTTGGTGAAGGGCATATTGAAGAAGGATCAGCCGAGTGGTTCTTGTGGGAGAACAACTCCATTTGGCTCACTAACTTCACACACCATCAGGCTTCCAAGCAGCTCTCAAGGAAACTCAGTTTTCACACTCTATGCTTAGTGCCCTTTGAGTGCATTATCTAGGAATGAACCTGGTAGAGCATCCCACACAAACGAATGCTCCACATGCGGGTTTCACATGCCACCAACTCCACATTCACAGGCAACGTCAGCGCCACAGCCGTTTTCAGATAGCCCTCAATGCAAAGGCTCTAGACGCAAATATTGGTGTGAGAGCTAATTCAATCAAGGAAACACTGCATGTTGGTGAAGGGCATATTGAAGAAGGATCAGCCGAGTGGTTCTTGTGGGAGAACAACTCCATTTGGCTCACTAACTTCACACACCATCAGGCTTCCAAGCAGCTCTCAAGGAAACTCAGTTTTCACACTCTATGCTTAGTGCCCTTTGAGTGCATTATCTAGGAAATAACCTGGTAGAGCATCCCACACAAACGAATGCTCCACATGCGGGTTTCACATGCCACCAACTCCACATTCACAGGCAACTTCAGGGCCACAGCCGTTTTCAGATAGCCCTCAATGCAAAGGCTCTAGACGCAAATATTGGTGTGAGAGCTAATTCAATCAAGGAAACACTGCATGTTGGTGAAGGGCATATTGAAGAAGAATCAGATGAGTGGTTCTGGTGGGATAACAACTCCATTTGGCTCACTAACTTCACACACCATCAGGCTTCCAAGCAGCTCTCAAGGAAACTCAGTTTTCACACTCTATGCTTAGTGCCCTTTGAGTGCATTATCTAGGAATGAACCTGGTAGAGCATCCCACACAAACGAATGCTCCACATGCGGGTTTCACATGCCACCAACTCCACATTCACAGGCAACTTCAGGGCCACAGCCGTTTTCAGATAGCCCTCAATGCAAAGGCTCTAGACGCAAATATTGGTGTGAGAGCTAATTCAATCAAGGAAACACTGCATGTTGGTGAAGGGCATATTGAAGAAGGATCAGCCGAGTGGTTCTTGTGGGAGAACAACTCCATTTGGCTCACTAACTTCACACACCATCAGGCTTCCAAGCAGCTCTCAAGGAAACTCAGATTTCACACTCTATGCTTAGTGCCCTTTGAGTGCATTATCTAGGAAATCACCTGGTAGAGCATCCCACACAAACGAATGCTCCACATCCGGGTTTCACATGCCACCAACTCCACATTCTCAGGCAACTTCAGCGCCACAGCCGTTTTCAGATAGCCCTCAATGCAAAGGCTCTAGACGCAAATATTGGTGTGAGAGCTAATTCAATCAAGGAAACACTGCATGTTGGTGAAGGGCATATTGAAGAAGAATCAGATGAGTGGTTCTGGTGGGAGAACAACTCCATTTGGCTCACTAACTTCACACACCATC
Organism: Ochotona princeps; assembly: GCF_030435755.1. Lineage (NCBI taxonomy): Eukaryota > Metazoa > Chordata > Mammalia > Lagomorpha > Ochotonidae > Ochotona > Ochotona princeps. Next base: position 9,144 of record NW_026697158.1, on the reverse strand, counting down.
AGGCTTCCAAGCAGCTCTCAAGGAAACTCAGTTTTCACACTCTATGCTTAGTGCCCTTTGAGTGCATTATCTAGGAAATAACCTGGTAGAGCATCCCACACAAACGAATGCTCCACATGCGGGTTTCACATGCCACCAACTCCACATTCACAGGCAACTTCAGGGCCACAGCCGTTTTCAGATAGCCCTCAATGCAAAGGCTCTAGACGCAAATATTGGTGTGAGAGCTAATTCAATCAAGGAAACACTGCATGTTGGTGAAGGGCATATTGAAGAAGGATCAGCCGAGTGGTTCTTGTGGGAGAACAACTCCATTTGGCTCACTAACTTCACACACCATCAGGCTTCCAAGCAGCTCTCAAGGAAACTCAGTTTTCACACTCTATGCTTAGTGCCCTTTGAGTGCCTAGGACTGAAATGAAGCTTGGTGAGCATCCCACACAAACGAATGCTCCACATGCGGGTTTCACATGCCACCAACTCCACATTCACAGGCAACTTCAGGGCCACAGCCGTTTTCAGATAGCCCTCAATGCAAAGGCTCTAGACGCAAATATTGGTGTGAGAGCTAATTCAATCAAGGAAACACTGCATGTTGGTGAAGGGCATATTGAAGAAGGATCAGCCGAGTGGTTCTTGTGGGAGAACAACTCCATTTGGCTCACTAACTTCACACAAAATCAGGCTTCCAAGCAGCTCTCAAGGAAACTCAGATTTCACACTCTATGCTTAGTGCCCTTTGAGAGCATTATCTAGGAAATAACCTGGTAGAGCATCCCACACAAACGAATGCTCCACATGCGGGTTTCACATGCCACCAACTCCACATTCACAGGCAACTTCAGGGCCACAGCCGTTTTCAGATAGCCCTCAATGCAAAGGCTCTAGACGCAAATATTGGTGTGAGAGCTAATTCAATCAAGGAAACAATGCATGTTGGTGAAGGGCATATTGAAGAAGGATCAGCCGAGTGGTTCTTGTGGGAGAACAACTCCATTTGGCTCACTAACTTCACACACCATCAGGCTTCCAAGCAGCTCTCAAGGAAACTCAGTTTTCACACTCTATGCTTAGTGCCCTTTGAGTACCTAGGACTGAAAGGAAGCTTGGTTAGCATCCCACACAAACGAATGCTCCACATGCGGGTTTCACATGCCACCAACTCCACATTCACAGGCAACTTCAGGGCCACAGCCGTTTTCAGATAGCCCTCAATGCAAAGGCTCTAGACGCAAATATTGGTGTGAGAGCTAATTCAATCAAGGAAACACTGCATGTTGGTGAAGGGCATATTGAAGAAGGATCAGCCGAGTGGTTCTTGTGGGAGAACAACTCCATTTGCCTCACTAACTTCACACACCATCAGGCTTCCAAGCAGCTCTCAAGGAAACTCAGTTTTCACACTCTATGCTTAGTGCCCTTTGAGTGTCTAGGACTGAAATGAAGCTTGGTGAGCATCCCACACAAACGAATGCTCCACATGCGGGTTTCACATGCCACCAACTCCACATTCACAGGCAACTTCAGGGCCACAGCCGTTTTCAGATAGCCCTCAATGCAAAGGCTCTAGACGCAAATATTGGTGTGAGAGCTAATTCAATCAAGGAAACACTGCATGTTGGTGAAGGGCATATTGAAGAAGGATCAGCCGAGTGGTTCTTGTGGGAGAACAACTCCATTTGGCTCACTAACTTCACACACCATCAGGCTTCCAAGCAGCTCTCAAGGAAACTCAGATTTCACACTCTATGCTTAGTGCCCTTTGAGTGCATTATCTAGGAATGAACCTGGTAGAGCATCCCACACAAACGAATGCTCCACATGCGGGTTTCACATGCCACCAACTCCACATTCACAGGCAACTTCAGGGCCACAGCCGTTTTCAGATAGCCCTCAATGCAAAGGCTCTAGACGCAAATATTGGTGTGAGAGCTAATTCAATCAAGGAAACACTGCATGTTGGTGAAGGGCATATTGAAGAAGGATCAGCCGAGTGGTTCTTGTGGGAGAACAACTCCATTTGGCTCACTAACTTCACACACCATCAGGCTTCCAAGCAGCTCTCAAGGAAACTCAGTTTTCACACTCTATGCTTAGTGCCCTTTGAGTGCCTAGGACTGAAAGGAAGCTTGGTGAGCATCCCACACAAATGAATGCTCCACATGCGGGTTTCACATGCCACCAACTCCACATTCACAGGCAACTTCAGGGCCACAGCCGTTTTCAGATAGCCCTCAATGCAAAGGCTCTAGACGCAAATATTGGTGTGAGAGCTAATTCAATCAAGGAAACACTGCATGTTGGTGAAGGCATATTGAAGAAGGATCAGCCGAGTGGTTCTTGTGGGAGAACAACTCCATTTGGCTCACTAACTTCACACACCATCAGGCTTCCAAGCAGCTCTCAAGGAAACTCAGTTTTCACACTCTAGGCTTAGTGCCCTTTGAGTGCATTATCTAGGAATGAACCTGGTAGAGCATCCCACACAAACGAATGCTCCACATGCGGGTTTCAAATGCCACCAACTCCACATTCACAGGCAACTTCAGGGCCACAGCCGTTTTCAGATAGCCCTCAATGCAAAGGCTCTAGACGCAAATATTGGTGTGAGAGCTAATTCAATCAAGGAAACACTGCATGTTGGTGAAGGGCATATTGAAGAAGGATCAGCCGAGTGGTTCTTGTGGGAGAACAACTCCATTTGGCTCACTAACTTCACACACCATCAGGCTTCCAAGCAGCTCTCAAGGAAACTCAGTTTTCACACTCTATGCTTAGTGCCCTTTGAGAGCATTATCTAGGAAATAACCTGGTAGAGCATCCCACACAAACGAATGCTCCACAAGCGGGTTTCACATGCCACCAACTCCACATTCACAGGCAACGTCAGCACCACAGCCGTTTTCAGATAGCCCTCAATGCAAAGGCTCTAGACGCAAATATTGGTGTGAGAGCTAATTCAATCAAGGAAACACTGCATGTTGGTGAAGGGCATATTGAAGAAGGATCAGCCGAGTGGTTCTTGTGGGAGAACAACTCCATTTGGCTCACTAACGTCACACACCATCAGGCTTCCAAGCAGCTCTCAAGGAAACTCAGTTTTCACACTCTATGCTTAGTGCCCTTTGAGTGCCTAGGACTGAAAGGAAGCTTGGTGAGCATCCCACACAAACGAATGCTCCACATGCGGGTTTCACATGCCACCAACTCCACATTCACAGGCAACTTCAGGGCCACAGCCGTTTTCAGATAGCCCTCAATGCAAAGGCTCTAGACGCAAATATTGGTGTGAGAGCTAATTCAATCAAGGAAACACTGCATGTTGGTGAAGGGCATATTGAAGAAGGATCAGCCGAGTGGTTCTTGTGGGAGAACAACTCCATTTGGCTCACAAACTTCACACACTATCAGGCTTCCAAGCAGCTCTCAAGGAAACTCAGTTTTCACACTCTATGCTTAGTGCCCTTTGAGTGCATTATCTAGGAATGAACCTGGTAGAGCATCCCACACAAACGAATGCTCCACATGCGGGTTTCACATGCCACCAACTCCACATTCACAGGCAACGTCAGCGCCACAGCTGTTTTCAGATAGCCCTCAATGCAAAGGCTCTAGACGCAAATATTGGTGTGAGAGCTAATTCAATCAAGGAAACACTGCATGTTGGTGAAGGGCATATTGAAGAAGGATCAGCCGAGTGGTTCTTGTGGGAGAACAACTCCATTTGGCTCACTAACTTCACACACCATCAGGCTTCCAAGCAGCTCTCAAGGAAACTCAGTTTTCACACTCTATGCTTAGTGCCCTTTGAGTGCATTATCTAGGAATGAACCTGGTAGAGCATCCCACACAAACGAATGCTCCACATGCGGGTTTCACATGCCACCAACTCCACATTCACAGGCAACTTCAGCGCCACAGCCGTTTTCAGATAGCCCTCAATGCAAAGGCTCTAGACGCAAATATTGGTGTGAGAGCTAATTCAATGAAGGAAACACTGCATGTTGGTGAAGGGCATATTGAAGAAGGATCAGCCGAGTGGTTCTTGTAAGAGAACAACTCCATTTGGCTCACTAACTTCACACACCATCAGGCTTCCAAGCAGCTCTCAAGGAAACTCAGTTTTCACACTCTATGCTTAGTGCCCTTTGAGTGCATTATCTAGGAATGAACCTGGTAGAGCATCCCACACAAACGAATGCTCCACATGCGGGTTTCACATGCCACCAACTCCACATTCACAGGCAACTTCAGCGCCATGGCTGTTTTCAGATAGCCCTCAATGCAAAGGCTCTAGACGCAAATATTGGTGTGAGAGCTAATTCAATCAAGGAAACACTGCATGTTGGTGAAGGCATATTGAAGAAGGATCAGCCGAGTGGTTCTTGTGGGAGAACAACTCCATTTGGCTCACTAACTTCACACACCATCAGGCTTCCAAGCAGCTCTCAAGGAAACTCAGTTTTCACACTCTATGCTTAGTGCCCTTTGAGTGCATTATCTAGGAAATAACCTGGTAGAGCATCCCACAAAAACGAATGCTCCACATGCCGGTTTCACATGCCACCAACTCCACATTCACAGGCAACTTCAGGGCCACAGCCGTTTTCAGATAGCCCTCAATGCAAAGGCTCTAGACGCAAATATTGGTGTGAGAGCTAATTCAATCAAGGAAACACTGCATGTTGGTGAAGGGCATATTGAAGAAGGATCAGCCGAGTGGTTCTTGTGGGAGAACAACTCCATTTGGTTCACTAACTTCACACACCATCAGGCTTCCAAGCAGCTCTCAAGGAAACTCAGATTTCACACTCTATGCTTAGTGCCCTTTGAGTGCATTATCTAGGAAATAACCTGGTAGAGCATCCCACACAAACGAATGCTCCACATGCGGGTTTCACATGCCACCAACTCCACATTCACAGGCAACTTCAGCGCCACAGCCGTTTTCAGATAGCCCTCAATGCAAAGGCTCTAGACGCAAATATTGGTGTGAGAGCTAATTCAATCAAGGAAACACTGCATGTTGGTGAAGGGCATATTGAAGAAGGATCAGCCGAGTGGTTCTTGTGGGAGAACAACTCCATTTGGCTCACTAACTTCACACACCATCAGGCTTCCAAGCAGCTCTCAAGGAAACTCAGTTTTCACACTCTATGCTTAGTGCCCTTTGAGTGCATTATCTAGGAATGAACCTGGTAGAGCATCCCACACAAACGAATGCTCCAAATGCGGGTTTCACATGCCACCAACTCCACATTCACAGGCAACTTCAGCGCCATGGCTGTTTTCAGATACAATCAATGCAAAGGCTCTAGACGCAAATATTGGTGTGAGAGCTAATTCAATCAAGGAAACACTGCATGTTGGTGAAGGCATATTGAAGAAGGATCAGCCGAGTGGTTCTTGTGGGAGAACAACTCCATTTGGTTCACTAACTTCACACACCATCAGGCTTCCAAGCAGCTCTCAAGGAAACTCAGTTTTCACACTCTATGCTTAGTGCCCTTTGAGTGCATTATCTAGGAATGAACCTGGTAGAGCATCCCACACAAACGAATGCTCCACATGCGGGTTTCACATGCCACTAACTCCACATTCACAGGCAACTTCAGCGCCACAGCCGTTTTCAGATAGCCCTCAATGCAAAGGCTCTAGACGCAAATATTGGTGTGAGAGCTAATTCAATCAAGGAAACACTGCATGTTGGTGAAGGGCATATTGAAGAAGGATCAGCCGAGTGGTTCTTGTGGGAGAACAACTCCATTTGGCTCACTAACTTCACACACCATCAGGCTTCCAAGCAGCTCTCAAGGAAACTCAGTTTTCACACTCTATGCTTAGTGCCCTTTGAGTGCATTATCTAGGAATGAACCTGGTAGAGCATCCCACACAAACGAATGCTCCACATGCGGGTTTCACATGCCACCAACTCCACATTCACAGGCAACTTCAGGGCCACAGCCGTTTTCAGATACCCCTCAATGCAAAGGCTCTAGACGCAAATATTGGTGTGAGAGCTAATTCAATCAAGGAAACACTGCATGTTGGTGAAGGGCATATTGAAGAAGGATCAGCCGAGTGGTTCTTGTGGGAGAACAACTCCATTTGGCTCACTAACTTCACACACCATCAGGCTTCCAAGCAGCTCTCAAGGAAACTCAGATTTCACACTCTATGCTTAGTGCCCTTTGAGTGCATTATCTAGGAAATAACCTGGTAGAGCATCCCACACAAACGAATGCTCCACATGCGGGTTTCACATGCCACCAACTCCACATTCACAGGCAACTTCAGGGCCACAGCCGTTTTCAGATAGCCCTCAATGCAAAGGCTCTAGACGCAAATATTGGTGTGAGAGCTAATTCAATCAAGGAAACACTGCATGTTGGTGAAGGGCATATTGAAGAAGGATCAGCCGAGTGGTTCTTGTGGGAGAACAACTCCATTTGGCTCACTAACTTCACACACCATCAGGCTTCCAAGCAGCTCTCAAGGAAACTCAGTTTTCACACTCTATGCTTAGTGCCCTTTGAGTGCATTATCTAGGAATGAACCTGGTAGAGCATCCCACACAAACGAATGCTCCACATGCGGGTTTCACATGCCACCAACTCCACATTCACAGGCAACGTCAGCGCCACAGCCGTTTTCAGATAGCCCTCAATGCAAAGGCTCTAGACGCAAATATTGGTGTGAGAGCTAATTCAATCAAGGAAACACTGCATGTTGGTGAAGGGCATATTGAAGAAGGATCAGCCGAGTGGTTCTTGTGGGAGAACAACTCCATTTGGCTCACTAACTTCACACACCATCAGGCTTCCAAGCAGCTCTCAAGGAAACTCAGTTTTCACACTCTATGCTTAGTGCCCTTTGAGTGCATTATCTAGGAAATAACCTGGTAGAGCATCCCACACAAACGAATGCTCCACATGCGGGTTTCACATGCCACCAACTCCACATTCACAGGCAACTTCAGGGCCACGGCCGTTTTCAGATAGCCCTCAATGCAAAGGCTCTAGACGCAAATATTGGTGTGAGAGCTAATTCAATCAAGGAAACACTGCATGTTGGTGAAGGGCATATTGAAGAAGAATCAGATGAGTGGTTCTGGTGGGAGAACAACTCCATTTGGCTCACTAACTTCACACACCATCAGGCTTCCAAGCAGCTCTCAAGGAAACTCAGTTTTCACACTCTATGCTTAGTGCCCTTTGAGTGCATTATCTAGGAAATAACCTGGTAGAGCATCCCACACAAACGAATGCTCCACATGCGGGTTTCACATGCCACCAACTCCACATTCACAGGCAACTTCAGGGCCACAGCCGTTTTCAGATAGCCCTCAATGCAAAGGCTCTAGACTCAAATATTGGTGTGAGAGCTAATTCAATCAAGGAAACACTGCATGTTGGTGAAGGGCATATTGAAGAAGGATCAGCCGAGTGGTTCTTGTGGGAGAACAACTCCATTTGGCTCACTAACTTCACACACCATCAGGCTTCCAAGCAGCTCTCAAGGAAACTCAGATTTCACACTCTATGCTTAGTGCCCTTTGAGTGCATTATCTAGGAAATCACCTGGTAGAGCATCCCACACAAACGAATGCTCCACATGCGGGTTTCACCAACTCCACATTCTCAGGCAACTTCAGCGCCACAGCCGTTTTCAGATAGCCCTCAATGCAAAGGCTCTAGACGCAAATATTGGTGTGAGAGCTAATTCAATCAAGGAAACTCTGCATGTTGGTGAAGGGCATATTGAAGAATAATCAGATGAGTGGTTCTGGTGGGAGAACAACTCCATTTGGCTCACTAACTTCACACACCATCAGGCTTCCAAGCAGCTCTCAAGGAAACTCAGTTTTCACACTCTATGCTTAGTGCCCTTTGAGTGCCTAGGACTGAAATGAAGCTTGGTGAGCATCCCACACAAACGAATGCTCCACATGCGGGTTTCACATGCCACCAACTCCACATTCACAGGCAACTTCAGGGCCACAGCCGTTTTCAGATAGCCCTAAATGCAAAGGCTCTAGACGCAAATATTGGTGTGAGAGCTAATTCAATCAAGGAAACACTGCATGTTGGTGAAGGGCATATTGAAGAAGGATCAGCCGAGTGGTTCTTGTGGGAGAACAACTCCATTTGGCTCACTAACTTCACACACCATCAGGCTTCCAAGCAGCTCTCAAGGAAACTCAGATTTCACACTCTATGCTTAGTGCCCTTTGAGTGCATTATCTAGGAATGAACCTGGTAGAGCATCCCACACAAACGAATGCTCCACATGCGGGTTTCACATGCCACCAACTCCACATTCACAGGCAACTTCAGGGCCACAGCCGTTTTCAGATAGCCCTCAATGCAAAGGCTCTAGACGCAAATATTGGTGTGAGAGCTAATTCAATCAAGGAAACACTGCATGTTGGTGAAGGGCATATTGAAGAAGGATCAGCCGAGTGGTTCTTGTGGGAGAACAACTCCATTTGGCTCACTAACTTCACACACCATCAGGCTTCCAAGCAGCTCTCAAGGAAACTCAGTTTTCACACTCTATGCTTAGTGCCCTTTGAGTGCCTAGGACTGAAAGGAAGCTTGGTGAGCATCCCACACAAACGAATGCTCCACATGCGGGTTTCACATGCCACCAACTCCACATTCACAGGCAACTTCAGGGCCACAGCCGTTTTCAGATAGCCCTCAATGCAAAGGCTCTAGACGCAAATATTGGTGTGAGAGCTAATTCAATCAAGGAAACACTGCATGTTGGTGAAGGGCATATTGAAGAAGGATCAGCCGAGTGGTTCTTGTGGGAGAACAACTCCATTTGCCTCACTAACTTCACACACCATCAGGCTTCCAAGCAGCTCTCAAGGAAACTCAGTTTTCACACTCTATGCTTAGTGCCCTTTGAGTGCATTATCTAGGAAATAACCTGGTAGAGCATCCCACACAAACGAATGCTCCACATGCGGGTTTCACATGCCACCAACTCCACATTCACAGGCAACTTCAGCGCCACAGCCATTTTCAGATACCCCTCAATGCAAAGGCTCTAGGCGCAAATATTGGTGTGAGAGCTAATTCAATCAAGGAAACACTGCATGTTGGTGAAGGGCATATTGAAGAAAGATCAGCCGAG
>NW_026697157.1:0-46122 GCF_030435755.1 Ochotona princeps | reverse complement strand
GCATGTGGAGCATTCGTTTGTGTGGGATGCTCTACCAGGTTCATTCCTAGATAATGCACTCAAAGGGCACTAAGCATAGAGTGTGAAAACTGAGTTTCTTTGAGAGCTGCTTGGAAGCCTGATGGTGTGTGGAAGTTAGTGAGCCAAATGGAGTTGTTCTCCCACAAGAACCACTCGGCTGATCCTTCTTCAATATGCCCTTCACCAACATGCAGTGTTTCCTTGATTGAATTAGCTCCTCACACCAATATTTGCGTCTAGAGCCTTTGCATTGAGGGCTATCTGAAAACGGCTGTGGCACTGAAGTTGCCTGTCAATGTGGAGTTGTTGGCATGTGAAACCCGCATGTGGAGCATTCGTTTTGTGTGGGATGCTCACCAAGCTTCATTCAGTCGTAGGTACGCAAAAGGGCACTAGCATAGAGTGTGAAAACTAAGTTTCCTTGAGAGCTGCTTGGAAGCCTGATGGTGTGTGAAGTTAGTGAGCCAAATGGAGTTGTTCTCCCACAAGAACCACTCGGCTGATCCTTCTTCAATATGCCCTTCACCAACATGCAGTGTTTCCTTGATTGAATTAGCTCTCACACCAATATTTGCGTCTAGAGCCTTTGCATTGAGGGCTATCTGAAAACGGCTGTGGCGCTGAAGTTGCCTGTGAATGTGGAGGTTGGTGGCATGTGAAACCCGCATGTGGAGCATTCGTTGTGTGGGATGCTCTACCAGGCTTCATTCCTAGATAATGCACTCAAAGGGCACTAGAGCATAGAGTGTGAAAACTGAGTTTCCTTGAGAGCTGCTTGGAAGCCTGATGGTGTGTGAAGTTAGTGAGCCAAATGGAGTTGTTCTCCCAGAAAAAAACCACTCGGCTGATCCTTCTTCAATATGCCCTTCACCAACATGCAGTGTTTCCTTGATTGAATTAGCTCTCACACCAATATTTGCGTCTAGAGCCTTTGCATTGAGGGCTATCTGAAAACGGCTGTGGCGCTGAAGTTGCCTGTGAATGTGGAGTTGGTGGCATGTGAAACCCGCATGTGGAGCATTCGTTTGTGTGGGATGCTCTACCAGGTTCATTCCTAGATAATGCACTCAAAGGGCACTAAGCATAGAGTGTGAAAACTGAGTTTCCTTGAGAGCTGCTTGGAAGCCTGATGGTGTGTGAAGTTAGTGAGCCAAATGGAGTTGTTCTCCCAGAAAAAACCACTCGGCTGATCCTTCTTCAATATGCCCTTAACCAACATGCAGTGTTTCCTTGATTGAATTAGCTCTCACACCAATATTTGCGTCTAGAGCCTTTGCATTGAGGGCTATCTGAAACGGCTGTGGCGCTGAAGTTGCCTGTGAATGTGGAGTTGGTGGCATGTGAAACCCGCATGTGCAGCATTCGTTTGTGTGGATGTTCTACCAGGTTCATTCCTAGATAATGCACTCAAAGGGCACTAAACATAGAGTGTGAAAACTGAGTTTCCTTGAGAGCTGCTTGGAAGCCTTTTGGTGTGTGAAGTTAGTGAGCCAAATGGAGTTGTTCTCCCACAAGAACACCACTCGGCTGATCCTTCTTCAATATGCCCTTCACCAACATGCAGTGTTTCCTTGATTGAATTAGCTCTCACACCAATATTTGCGTCTAGAGCCTTTGCATTGAGGGCTATCTGAAAACGGCTGTGGCGCTGAAGTTGCCTGAGAAGTGTGGAGTTGGTGGCATGTGAAACCCGCATGTGGAGCATTCGTTTGTGTGGGATGCTCTACCAGGTTCATTCCTAGATATGCACTCAAAGGGGCACTAAGCATAGAGTGTGAAAACTGAGTTTCCTTGAGAGCTGCTTGGAAGCCTGATGGTGTGTGAAGTAGTGAGCCAAATGGAGTTGTTCTCCCACAAGAACCACTCGGCTGATCCTTCTTCAATATGCCCTTCACCAACATGCAGTTGTTTCCTTGATTGAATTAGCTCTCACACCAATATTTGCGTCTAGAGCCTTTGCATTGAGGGCTATCTGAAAACGGCTGTGGCGCTGAAGTTGCCTGTGAATGTGGAGTTGGTGGCATGTGAAACCCGCATGTGCAGCATTCGTTTGTGTGGGATGTTCTACCAGGTTCATTCCTAGATAATGCACTCAAAGGGCACTAAACATAGAGTGTGAAAACTGAGTTTCCTTGAGAGCTGCTTGGAAGCCTTTTGGTGTGTGAAGTTAGTGAGCAAATGGAGTTGTTCTCCCACAAGAACCACTCGGCTGATCCTTCTTCAATATGCCCTTCACCAACATGCAGTGTTTCCTTGATTGAATTAGCTCCTCACACCAATATTTGCGTCTAGAGCCTTTGCATTGAGGGCTATCTGAAAACGGCTGTGGCGCTGAAGTTGCCTGTGAATGTGGAGTTGGTGGCATGTGAAACCCGCATGTGGAGCATTCGTTTGTTTGGGATGCTCTACCAGGTTCATTCCTAGATAATGCACTCAAAGGGCACTAAGCATAGAGTGTGAAAACTGAGTTTCCTTGAGAGCTGCTTGGAAGCCTGATGGTGTGTGAAGTTAGTTTGTGAGCCAAATGGAGTTTGTTCTCCCACAAGAACCACTCGGCTGATCCTTCTTCAATATGCCCTTCACCAACATGCAGTGTTTCCTTGATTGAATTAGCTCTCACACCAATATTTGCGTCTAGAGCCTTTGCATTGAGGGCTATCTGAAAAAGGCTGTGGGCGCTGAAGTTGCCTGAGAATGTGGAGTTGGTGGCAAGTGAAACCCGCATGTGGAGCATTCGTTTGTGTGGGATGTTCTACCAGGTTCATTCCTAGATAATGCACTCAAGGGCAACTAAGCATAGAGTGTGAAAACTGAGTTTCCTTGAGAGCTGCTTGGATGCCTGATGGTGTGTGAAGTTAGTGAGCCAGATGGAGTTGTTCTCCCACAAGAACCACTCGGCTGATCCTTCTTCAATATGCCCTTCACCAACATGCAGTGTTTCCTTGATTGAATTAGCTCTCACACCAATCTTTACGTCTAGAGCCTTTGCATTGAGGGCTATCTGAAAATGGCTGTGGCGCTGAAGTTGCCTGTGAATGTGGAGTGGTGGCATGTGAAACCCGCATGTGGAGCATTCGTTTGTGTGGGATGCTCTACCAGGTTCATTCCTAGATAATGCACTCAAAGGGCACTAAGCATAGAGTGTGAAAACTGAGTTTCCTTGAGAGCTGCTTGGAAGCCTGATGGTGTGTGAAGTTAGTGAGCCAAATGGAGTTGTTCTCCCACAAGAACCACTCGGCTGATCCTTCTTCAATATGCCCTTCACCAACATGCAGTGTTTCCTTGATTGAATTAGCTCTCACACCAATATTTGCGTCTAGAGCCTTTGCATTGAGGGCTATCTGAAAACGGCTGTGGCGCTGAAGTTGCCTGTGAATGTGGAGTTGGTGGCATGTGAAACCCGCATGTGGGAGCATTCGTTTGTGTGGGATGTTCTACCAGGTTCATTCCTAGATAATGCACTCAAAGGGCACTAAGCATAGAGTGTGAAAACTGAGTTCCTTGAGAGCTGCTTGGAAGGCCTGATGGTGTGTGAAGTTTAGTGAGCCAAATGGAGTTGGTTCTCCCACAGAGACCACTCGGCTGATCCTTCTTCAATATGCCCTTCACCAACATGCAGTGTTTTCCTTGAATTGAATTAGCTCTCACACCAATATTTGCGTCTAGAGCCTTTGCATTGAGGGCTATCTGAAAACGGCTGTGGCGCTGAAGTTGCCTGAGAATGTGGAGTTGGTGGCATGTGAAACCCGCATGTGGAGCATTCGTTTGTGTGGGATGTTCTACCAGGTTCATTCCTAGATAATGCACTCAAAGGGCACTAAGCATAGAGTGTGAAAACTGAGTTTCCTTGAGAGCTGCTTGGATGCCTGATGGTGTGTGAAGTTAGTGAGCCAGATGGAGTTGTTCTCCACAGAGAACCACTCGGCTGATCCTTCTTCAATATAGCCCTTCACCAACATGCAGTGTTTCCTTGATTGAATTAGCTCTCGACACCAATCTTTACGTCTAGAGCCTTTGCATTGAGGGCTATCTGAAAAGTGGCTGTGGCGCTGTAAGTTGCCTGTGAATATGGGAGTTGGTGGCATGTGAAACCCGCATGTGGAGCATTCGTTTGTGTGGGATGCTCTACCAGGTTCATTCCTAGATAATGCACTCAAAGGGCACTAAGCATAGAGTGTGAAAACTGAGTTTCCTTGAGAGCTGCTTGGAAGCCTGATGGTGTGTGAAGTTAGTGAGCCAAATGGAGTTGTTCTCCCACAAGAACCACTCGGCTGATCCTTCTTCAATATGCCCTTCACCAACATGCAGTGTTTCCTTGATTGAATTAGCTCTCACACCAATATTTGCGTCTAGAGCCTTTGCATTGAGGGCTATCTGAAAACGGCTGTGGCGCTGAAGTTGCCTGAGAATGTGGAGTTGGTGGCATGTGAAACCCGCATGTGGAGCATTCGTTTGTGTGGGATGTTCTACAGGTTCATTCCTAGATAATGCACTCAAAGGGCACTAAGCATAGAGTGTGAAAACTGAGTTTCCTTGAGAGCTGCTTGGAAGCCTGATGGTGTGTGAAGTTAGTGAGCAAATGGAGTTTTTCTCCCACAAGAACCACTCGGCTGATCCTTCTTCAATATGCCCTTCACCAACATGCAGTGTTTCCTTGATTGAATTAGCTCTCACACCAATATTTACGTCTAGAGCCTTTGCATTGAGGGCTATCTGAAAACGGCTGTGGCGCTGAAGTTGCCTGTGAATGTGGAGTTGGTGGCATGTGAAACCCGCATGTGGAGCATTCATTTGTGTGGGATGCTCTACCAGGTTCATTCCTAGATAATGCACTCAAAGGGCACTAAGCATAGAGTGTGAAAACTGAGTTTCCTTGAGAGCTGCTTGGAAGCCTGATGGTGTGTGAAGTTAGTGAGCCAAATGGAGTTGTTCTCCCACAAGAACCCACTCGGCTGATCCTTCTTCAATATGCCCTTCACCAACATGCAGTGTTTCCTTGATTGAATTAGCTCTCACACCAATATTTGCGTCTAGAGCCTTTGCATTGAGGGCTATCTGAAAACGGCTGTGGCGCTGAAGTTGCCTGTGAATGTGGAGTTGGTGGCATGTGAAACCCGCATGTGAAGCATTCGTTTGTGTGGGATGCTCTACCAGGTTCATTTCAGTCCTAGGCACTGAAAGGGGCACTAAGCATAGAGTGTGAAAACTGAGTTTCCTTGAGAGCTGCTTGGAAGCCTGATGATGTGTGAAGTTAGTGAGCCAAATGGTGTTGTTGTCCCACAAGAACCACTCGGCTGATCCTTCTTCAATATGCCCTTCACCAACATGCAGTGTTTCCTTGATTGAATTAGCTCTCACACCAATATTTGCGTCTAGAGCCTTTGCATTGAGGGCTATCTGAAAACGGCTGTGGCGCTGAAGTTGCCTGAGAATGTGGAGTTGGTGGCATGTGAAACCCGCAGGTGAAGCATTCGTTTGTGTGGGATGCTCTACCAGGTTCATTTCAGTCCTAGGCACTCAAAGGGCACTAAGCATAGAGTGTGAAAACTGAGTTTCCTTGAGAGCTGCTTGGAAGCCTGATGGTGTGTGAAGTTAGTGAGCCAAATGGAGTTGTTCTCCCACAAGAACCACTCGGCTGATCTTCTTCCATATGCCCTTCACCAACATGCAGTGTTTCCTTGATTGAATTAGCTCTCACACCAATATTTGCGTCTAGAGCCTTTGCATTGAGGGCTATCTGAAAACGGCTGTGGCGCTGAAGTTGCCTGTGAATGTGGAGTTGGTGGCATGTGAAACCCGCATGTGCAGCATTCGTTTGTGTGGGATGCTCTACCAGGTTCATTCCTAGATAATGCATTCAAAGGGCACTAAGCATACTTAGGGAGGGGGGAGGAGAGGTGTGAAAACTGAGTTTCCTTGAGAGCTGCTTGGAAGCCTGATGGTGTGTGAAGTTAGTGAGCCAAATGCAGTTGTTCTCCCAGAAGAACCACTCGGCTGATCCTTCTTCAATATGCCCTTTCACCAACATGCAGTGTTTCCTTGATTGAATTAGCTCTCACACCAATATTTGCGTCCTAGAGCCTTTGCATTGAGGGCTATCTGAAAACGGCTGTGGCGCTGAAGTTTGCCTGAGAATGTCGAGTTGGTGGCATGTGAAACCCGCATGTGGAGCATTCGTTTGTGTGGGATGCTCTCCAAACTTCATTTCAGTCCCTAGGTACGCAAAGGGCACTAAGCATAGAGTGTGAAAACTGAGTTTCCTTGAGAGCTGCTTGGAAGCCTGAGGGTGTGTGAAGTTAGTGAGCCAAATGGAGTTGTTCTCCCCACATGAACCACTCGGCTGATCTTTTTTCAATATGCCCTTCACAACATGCAGTGTTTCCTTGATTGAATTAGCTCTCACACCAATATTTTGCGTCTAGAGCCTTTGCATTGAGGGCTATCTGAAACGGCTGTGGCGCTGAAGTTGCCTGAGAATGTGGAGTTGGTGGCATGTGAAACCCGCATGTGGAGCATTCGTTGTGTGGGATGCTCTACCAGGTTCATTCCTAGATAATGCACTCAAGGGCACTAAGCATAGAGTGTGAAAACTGAGTTTCCTTGAGAGCTGCTTGGAAGCCTGATGGTGTGTGAAGTTAGTGAGCCAAATGGAGTTGTTCTCCCACAAGAACCACTCGGCTGATCCTTCTTCAATATGCCCCTTCACCAACATGCAGTGTTTCCTTGATTGAATTAGCTCTCACACCAATATTTTGCGTCTAGAGCCTTTGCATTGAGGGCTATCTGAAAACGGCTGTGGCGCTGAAGTTGCTGTGAATGTGGAGTTGGTGGCATGTGAAACCCGCATGTGGAGCATTTCGTTTGTGTGGGATGCTCTACCAGGTTCATTCTAGATAATGCACTCAAAGGGCACTAAGCATAGAGTGTGAAAACTGAGTTTCCTTGAGAGCTGCTTGGAAGCCTGATGGTGTGTGAAGTTAGTGAGCCAAATGGTGTTGTTCTCCCACAAGAACCACTCGGCTGATCCTTCTTCAATGTGCCCTTCACCAACATGCAGTGTTTCCTTGATTGAATTAGCTCTCACACCAATATTTGCGTCTAGAGCCTTTGCATTGAGGGCTATCTGAAAACGGCTGTGGCGCTGAAGTTGCCTGTGAATGGTGGAGTTGGTGGCATGTGAAACCCGCATGTGGAGCATTCGTTTGTGTGGGGATGCTCTACCAGGGTTCATTCCTAGATAATGCACTCAAAGGGCACTAAGCATAGAGTGTGAAAACTGAGTTCCTTGAGAGCTGCTTGGAAGCCTGATGGTGTGTGAAGTTAGTGAGCCAAATGGGAGTTGTTCTCCCACAAGAACCCACTCGGCTGATCCTTCTTCAATATGCCCTTCACCAACATGCAGTGTTTCCTTGATTGAATTAGCTCTCACACCAATATTTGCGTCTAGAGGCCTTTGCATTGAGGGCTATCTGAAAACGGCTGTGGCTGCTGAAGTTGCCTGTGAATGTGGAGTTGGTGGCATGTGAAACCCGCATGTGGAGCATTCGTTTGTGTGGGATGCTCTAACAGGTTCATTCCTAGATAATGCACTCAAAGGGCACTAAGCATAGAGTGTGAAAACTGAGTTTCCTTGGAGAGCTGCTTGGAAGCCTGATGGTGTGTCAAGTTAGTGGAGCCAAATGGTGTTGTTCCTCCCACAAGAACCACTCGGCTGATCCTTCTTCAATATGCCCTTCACCATCATGCAGTGTTTCCTTGATTGAATTAGCTCTCACACCAATATTTGCGTCTAGAGCCTTTGCATTGAGGGCTATCTGAAAACGGCTGTGGCGCTGAAGTTGCCTGTGAATGTGGAGTTGGTGGCATGTGAAACCCGCATGTGGAGCATTCGTTTGTGTGGGATGTTCTACCAGGTTCATTCCTAGATAATGCACTCAAAGGGCACTAAGCATAGAGTGTGAAAACTGAGTTTCCTTGAGAGCTGCTTGGAAGCCTGATGGTGTGTGAAGTTAGTGAGCCAAATGGAGTTGTTCTCCCACAAGAACCACTCGGCTGATCCTTCTTCAATATGCCCCTTCACCAACATGCAGTGTTTCCTTGATTGAATTAGCTCTCACACCAATATTTGCGTCTAGAGCCTTTGCATTGAGGGCTATCTGAAAACCGCTGTGGCGCTGAAGTTGCCTGTGAATGTGGAGTTGGTGGAATGTGAAACCCGCATGTGAAGCATTCGTTTGTGTGGGATGCTCTACCAGGTTCATTCCTAGATAATGCACTCAAAGGGCACTTGAAGCATAGAGTGTGAAAACTGAGTTTCCTTGAGAGCTGCTTGGAAGCCTGATGGTGTGTGAAGTTAGTGAGCCAAAAGGTGTTGTTGTCCCACAAGAACCACTCGGCTGATCCTTCTTCAATATGCCCTTCACCAACATGCAGTGTTTCCTTGATTGAATTTAGCTCTCACACCAATATTTGCGTCTAGAGCCTTTGCATTGAGGGCTATCTGAAAACGGCTGTGGCGCTGAAGTTGCCTGTGAATGTGGAGTTGGTGGCATGTGAAACCCGCATGTGGAGCATTTCGTTTGTGTGGGATGCTCTACCAGGTTCATTCCTAGATGAATGCACTCAAAGGGCACTAAGCATAGAGTGTGAAAACTGAGTTTCCTTGAGAGCTGCTTGGAAGCCTGATGGTGTGTGAAGTTAGTGAGCCAAATGGAGTTGTTCTCCCACAAGAACCACTCGGCTGATCCTCTTCTCATATGCCCTTCACCAACATGCAGTGTTTCCTTGATTGAATTAGCTCTTACACAAATATTTGCGTCTAGAGCCTTTGCATTGAGGGCTATCTGACAACTGGCTGTGGCGCTGAGTTGCCTGTGAATGTGGAGTTGGTGGCATGTGAAACCCGCATGTGGAGCATTCGTTTGTGTGGGATGTTCTACCAGGTTCATTCCTAGATAATGCACTCAAAGGGCACTAAGGCATAGAGTGTGAAAACTGAGTTTCCTTGAGAGCTGCTTGGAAGCCTGATGGTGTGTGAAGTTAGTGAGCCAAATGAGTTGTTCTCCCACAAGAAACCACTCGGCTGATCCTTCTTCAATATGCCCTTCACCAACATGCAGTGTTTCCTTGATTGAATTAGCTCTCACACCAATATTTGCGTCTAGAGCCTTTGCATTGAGGGCTATCTGAAAATGGCTGTGGCGCTGAGAGTTGCCTGTGAATGTGGAGTTGGTGGCATGTGAAACCCGCATGTGAAGCATTCGTTTGTGTGGGATGCTCTACCAGGTTCATTTCAGTCCTAGGCACTCAAAGGGCACTAAAGCATAGAGTGTGAAAACTGAGTTTCCTTGAGAGCTGCTTGGAAGCCTGATGGTGTGTGAAGTTAGTGAGCCAAATGGAGTTGTTCTCCCACAAGAACCACTCGGCTGATCCTTCTTCAATATGCCCTTCACCAACATGCAGTGTTTCCTTGATTGAATTAGCTCTCACACCAATATTTGCGTCTAGAGCCTTTGCATTGAGGGCTATCTGAAAACAGCTGTGGCGCTGAAGTTGGCCTGAGAATGTGGAGTTGGTGCATGTGAAACCCGCATGTGGAGCATTCGTTTGTGTGGGATGCTCACCAAGCTTCATTTCAGTCCTAGGTACTCAAAGGGCACTAAGCATAGAGTGTGAAAAACTGAGTTTCCTTGAGAGCTGCTGGAAGCCTGATGGTGTGTGAAGTTAGTGAGCCAAATGGAGTTGTTCTCCCACAAGAACCACTCGGGCTGATCCTTCTTCAATATGCCCTTCACCAACATGCAGTGATTCCTTGATTGAATTAGCTCTCACACCAATATTTGCGTCTAGAGCCTTTGCATTGAGGGCTATCTGAAAAACGGCTGTGGCGCTGAAGTTGCCTGTGAATGTGGAGTTGGTGGCATGTGAAACACGCATGTGAAGCATTCGTTTGTGTGAGATGTTCTACCAAGCTTCATTTCAGTCCTAGGCACTCAAAGGGCACTAAGCATAGAGTGTGAAAACTGAGTTCCTTGAGAGCTGCTTGGAAGCCTGATGGTGTGTGAAGTTAGTGAGCCAAATGGAGTTGTTCTCCCACAAGAACCACTCGGCTGATCCTTCTTCAATATGCCCTTCACCAACATGCAGTGTTTCCTTGATTGAATTAGCTCTCTACACCAATATTTGCGTCTAGAGCCTTTGCATTGAGGGCTATCTGAAAACGGCTGTGGCGCTGAAGTTGCCTGTGAATGTGGAGTTGGTGGCATGTGAAACCCGCATGTGGAGCATTCGTTTGTGTGGGATGTTCTACCAGGTTCATTCCTAGATAATGCACTCAAAGGGCACTAAGCATAGAGTGTGAAAACTGAGTTTCCTTGAGAGCTGCTTGGAAGCCTGATGGTGTGTGAAGTTAGTGAGCCAAATGGAGTTGTTCTCCCACAAGAACCACTCGGCCTGATCCTTCTTCAATATGCCCTTCACCAACATGCAGTGTTTCCTTGATTGAATTAGCTCTCACACCAATATTTGCGTCTAGAGCCTTTGCATTGAGGGCTATCTGAAAACGGCTGTGGCGCTGAAGTTGCCTGTGAATGTGGAGTTGGTGGAATGTGAAACCCGCATGTGAAGCATTCGTTTGTGTGGGATGCTCTACCAGGTCATTTCAGTCCTAGGCACTCAAAGGGCACTAAGCATAGAGTGTGAAAACTGAGTTTCCTTGAGAGCTGCTTGGAAGCCTGATGGTGTGTGAAGTTAGTGAGCCAAATGGTGTTGTTCTCCCACAAGAACCACTTGCTGATCCTTCTTCAATATGCCCTTCACCAACATGCAGTGTTTCCTTGATTGAATTAGCTCTCACACACCAATAGTTTGCGTCTAGAGCCTTTGCCATTGAGGGCTATCTGAAAACGGCTGTGGCGCTGAAGTTGCCTGTGAATGTGGAGTTGGTGGCATGTGAAACCCGCATTGTGGAGCATTCGTTTGTGTGGGAATGCTCTACCAGGTTCATTCCTAGATAATGCACTCAAAGGGCACTAAGGATAGAGTGTGAAAACTGAGTTTCCTTGAGAGCTGCTTGGAAGCCTGATGGTGTGTGAAGTTAGTGAGCCAAATGGAGTTGTTCTCCCACAAGAACCACTCGGCTGATCCTTCTTCAATATGCCCTTCACCAACATGCAGTGTTTCCTTGATTGAATTAGCTCTTACACAAATATTTGCGTCTAGAGCCTTTGCATTGAGGGGCTATCTGACAATGGCTGTGGCGCTGAAGTTGCCTGTGAATGTGGAGTTGGTGGCATGTGAAACCCGCATGTGAAGCATTCGTTTGTGTGGGATGCTCTAACAGGTTCATTTCAGTCCTAGGCACTCAAAGGGCACTAAGCATAGAGTGTGAAAAACTGAGTTTCCTTGAGAGCTGCTTGGAAGCCTGAGGGTGTGTGAAGTTAGTGAGCCAAATGGAGTTGTTCTCCCACAAGAACCACTCGGCTGATCCTTCTTCAATATGCCCTTCACCAACATGCAGTGTTTCCTTGATTGAATTAGCTTCTCACACCAATATTTGCGTCTAGAGCCTTTGCATTGAGGGCTATCTGAAAACGGTTGTGGCGCTGAAGTTGCCTGTGAATGTGGAGTTGGTGGCATGTGAAACCCGCATGTGGAGCATTCGTTTGTGTGGGATGCTCACCAAGCTTCATTTCAGTCCTAGGTACTCAAAGGGCACTAAGCATAGAGTGTGAAAACTGAGTTTCCTTGAGAGCTGCTTGGAAGCCTGATGGTGTGTGAATTTAGTGAGCCAAATGGAGTTGTTCTCCCACAAGAACCACTCGGCTGATCCTTCTTCAATATGCCCTTCACCAACATGCAGTGTTTCCTTGATTGAATTAGCTCTCACACCAATATTTGCGTCTAGAGCCTTTGCATTGAGGGCTATCTGACAATGGCTGTGGCGCTGAAGTTGCCTGTGAATGTGGAGTTGGTGGCATGTGAAACCCGCATGTGGAGCATTCGTTTGTGTGGATGTTCTACCAGGTTCATTCCTAGATAATGCACTCAAAGGGCACTAAGCATAGAGTGTGAAAACTGAGTTTCCTTGAGAGCTGCTTGGAAGCCTGATGGTGTGTGAAGTTAGTGAGCCAAATGGAGTTGTTCTCCCACAAGAACCACTCGGCTGATCCTTCTTCAATGTGCCCTTCACCAACATGCAGTGTTTCCTTGATTGAATTAGCTCTCACACCAATATTTGCGTTAGTGCCTTTGCATTGAGGGCTATCTGAAAACGGCTGTGGCGCTGAAGTTGCCTGTGAATGTGGAGTTGGTGGCATGTGAAACCCGCATGTGAAGCATTCGTTTGTGTGGGATGCTCACCAAGCTTCATTTCAGGTCCTAGGCACTCAAAGGGCACTAAGCATAGAGTGTGAAAACTGAGTTTCCTTGAGAGCTGCTTGGAAGCCTGATGGTGTGTGAAGTTAGTGAGCCCAAATGGAGTTGTTCTCCCACAAGAACCACTCGGCTGATCCTTCTTCAATATGCCCTTCACCAACATGCAGTGTTTCCTTGATTGAATTAGCTCTCACACAATATTTGCGTCTAGAGCCTTTGCATTGAGGGCTATCTGAAAACAGCTGTGGCGCTGAAGTTGCCTGAGAATGTGGAGTTGGTGGCATGTGAAACCCGCATGTGGAGCATTCGTTTGTGTGGGATGCTCACCAAGCTTCATTTCAGTCCTAGGTAACTCAAAGGCACTAAGCATAGAGTGTGAAAACTGAGTTTCCTTGAGAGCTGCTTGGAAGCCTGATGGTGTGTGAAGTTAGTGAGCCAAATGGAGTTGTTCTCCCACAAGGAACCAGTCGGCTGATCCTTCTTCATATGCCCTTCACCAACATGCAGTGTTTCCTTGATTGAATTAGCTCTCACACCAATATTTGCGTCTAGAGCCTTTGCATTGAGGGCTATCTGAAAACGGCTGTGGCGCTGAAGTTGCCTGTGAATGTGGAGTTGGTGGCATGTGAAACCCGCATGTGAAGCATTCGTTTGTGTGAGATGTTCTACAAGCTTCATTTCAGTCCCTAGGCACTCAAAGGGCACTAAGCATAGAGTGTGAAAAACTGAGTTTCCTTGAGAGCTGCTTGGAAGCCTGATGGTGTGTGAAGTTAGTGAGCCAAATGGGAGTTGTTCTCACCACAAGAACCACTCGGCTGATCCTTCTTCAATATGCCCTTCACCAACATGCAGTGTTTCCTTGATTGAATTAGCTCTCACAACCAATATTTGCGTCTAGAGCCTTTGCATTGAGGGCTATCTGAAAACGGCTGTGGCGCTGAAGTTGCCTGTGAATGTGGAGTTGGTGGCATGTGAAACCCGCATCTGAAGCATTCGTTTGTGTGGGATGCTCTACCAGGTTCATTTCAGTCCTAGGCACTCAAAGGGCACTAAGCATAGAGTGTGAAAACTGAGTTTCCTTGAGAGCTGCTTGGAAGCCTGAGGGTGTGTGAAGTTAGTGAGCCAAATGGAGTTGTTCTCCCACAAGAACCACTCGGCTGATCCTTCTTCAATATGCCCTTCACCAACATGCAGTGTTTCCTTGATTGAATTAGCTCTCACAACCAATATTTGCGTCTAGAGCCTTTGCATGAGGGCTATCTGAAAACGGCTGTGGCGCTGAAGTTGCCTGAGAATGTGGGAGTTGGTGGCATGTGAAACCCGCATGTGGAGCATTCGTTTGTGTGGGATGTTCTACCAGGTTCATTCTCTAGATAATGCACTCAAAGGGCACTAAGCATAGAGTGTGAAAACTGAGTTTCCTTGAGAGCTGCTTGGAAGCCTGATGGTGTGTGAAGTTAGTGAGCCAAATGGAGTTGTTCTCCCACAAGAACCACTCGCGTGATCCTTCTTCAATATGCCCTTCACCAACATGCAGTGTTTCCTTGATTGAATTAGCTCTCACACCAATATTTGCGTCTAGAGCCTTTGCATTGAGGGCTATCTGAAAACGGTTGTGGCGCTGAAGTTGCCTGTGAATGTGGAGTTGGTGGCATGTGAAACCCGCATGTGGAGCATTCGTTTGTGTGGGATGCTCACTCAAGCTTCATTTCAGTCCTAGGTACTCAAAGGGCACTAAGCATAGAGTGTGAAAACTGAGTTTCCTTGAGAGCTGCTTGGAAGCCTGATGGTGTGTGAAGTTAGTGAGCCAAATGGAGTTGTTCTCCCACAAGAACCAGTCGGCTGATCCTTCTTCAATATGCCCTTCACCAACATGCAGTGTTTCCTTGATTGAATTAGCTCTCACACCAATATTTGCGTCTAGAGCCTTTGCATTGAGGGCTATCTGACAATGGCTGTGGCGCTGAAGTTGCCTGTGAATGTGGAGTTGGTGGCATGTGAAACCGCATGTGGAGCATTCGTTTATGTGGGATGTTCTACCAGGTTCATTCCTAGATAATGCACTCAAAGGGCACTAAGCATAGAGTGTGAAAACTGAGTTTCCTTGAGAGCTGCTTGGAAGCCTGATGGTGTGTGAAGTTAGTGAGCCAAATGGAGTTGTTCTCCCACAATAACCACTCGGCTGATCCTTCTTCAATATGCCCTTCACCAACATGCAGTGTTTCCTTGATTGAATTAGCTCTCACACCAATATTTGCGTCTAGAGCCTTTGCATTGAGGGCTATCTGAAAACGGCTGTGGCGCTGAAGTTGCCTGTGAATGTGGAGTTGGTGGCATGTGAAACCCGCATGTGAAGCATTCGTTTGTGTGGGATGCTCTACCAGGTTCATTTCAGTCCTAGGCACTCAAAGGGCACTAAGCATAGAGTGTGAAAACTGAGTTTCCTTGAGAGCTGCTTGGAAGCCTGATGGTGTGTGAAGTTAGTGAGCCAATGGAGTTGTTCTCCCACAAGAACCACTCGGCTGATCCTTCTTCAATATGCCCCTTCACCAACATGCAGTGTTCTCCTTGATTGAATTAGCTCTCACACCAATATTTGCGTCTAGAGCCTTTGCATTGAGGGCTATCTGAAAACGGCTGTGGCACTGAAGTTGCTGTGAATGTGGAGTTGGTGGCATGTGAAACCCGCATGTGGAGCTGTGGAGCATTCGTTTGTGTGGGATGTTCTACCAGGTTCATTCCTAGATAATGCACTCAAAGGGCACTAAGCATAGAGTGTGAAAACTGAGTTTCCTTGAGAGCTGCTTGGAAGCCTGATGGTGTGTGAAGTTAGTGAGCCAAATGGAGTTGTTCTCCCACAAGAACCAGTCGGCTGATCCTTCTTCAATATGCCCTTCACCAACATGCAGTGTTTCCTTGATTGAATTAGCTCTCACACCAATATTTGCGTCTAGAGCCTTTGCATTGAGGGCTATCTGACAATGGCTGTGGCGCTGAAGTTGCCTGTGAATGTGGAGTTGGTGGAATGTGAAACCCGCATGTGGAGCATTCGTTTGTGTGGGATGTTCTACCAGGTTCATTCCTAGATAATGCACTCAAAGGGCACTAAGCATAGAGTGTGAAAACTGAGTTTCCTTGAGAGCTGCTTGGAAGCCTGATGGTGTGTGAAGTTAGTGAGCCAAATGGAGTTGTTCTCCCACAAGAACCACTCGGCTGATCCTTCTTCAATATGCCCTTCACCAACATGCAGTGTTTCCTTGATTGAATTAGCTCTCACACCAATATTTGCGTCTAGAGCCTTTGCATTGAGGGCTATCTGAAAACAGCTGTGGCGCTGAAGTTGCCTGAGAATGTGGAGTTGGTGGCATGTGAAACCCGCATGTGGAGCATTCGTTTGTGTGGGATGCTCACCAAGCTTCATTTCAGTCCTAGGTACTCAAAGGGCACTAAGCATAGAGTGTGAAAACTGAGTTTCCTTGAGAGCTGCTTGGAAGCCTGATGGTGTGTGAAGTTAGTGAGCCAAATGGAGTTGTTCTCCCACAAGAACCACTCGGCTGATCCTTCTTCAATATGCCCTTCACCAACATGCAGTGATTCCTTGATTGAATTAGCTCTCACACCAATATTTGCGTCTAGAGCCTTTGCATTGAGGGCTATCTGAAAACGGCTGTGGCGCTGAAGTTGCCTGTGAATGTGGAGTTGGTGGCATGTGAAACCCGCATGTGAAGCATTCGTTTGTGTGAGATGTTCTACCAAGCTTCATTTCAGTCCTAGGCACTCAAAGGGCACTAAGCATAGAGTGTGAAAACTGAGTTTCCTTGAGAGCTGCTTGGAAGCCTGATGGTGTGTGAAGTTAGTGAGCCAAATGGAGTTGTTCTCCCACAAGAACCACTCGGCTGATCCTTCTTCAATATGCCCTTCACCAACATGCAGTGTTTCCTTGATTGAATTAGCTCTCACACCAATATTTGCGTCTAGAGCCTTTGCATTGAGGGCTATCTGAAAACGGCTGTGGCGCTGAAGTTGCCTGTGAATGTGGAGTTGGTGGCATGTGAAACCCGCATGTGGAGCATTCGTTTGTGTGGGATGTTCTACCAGGTTCATTCCTAGATAATGCACTCAAAGGGCACTAAGCATAGAGTGTGAAAACTGAGTTTCCTTGAGAGCTGCTTGGAAGCCTGATGGTGTGTGAAGTTAGTGAGCCAAATGGAGTTGTTCTCCCACAAGAACCACTCGGCTGATCCTTCTTCAATATGCCCTTCACCAACATGCAGTGTTTCCTTGATTGAATTAGCTCTCACACCAATATTTGCGTCTAGAGCCTTTGCATTGAGGGCTATCTGAAAACGGTTGTGGCGCTGAAGTTGCCTGTGAATGTGGAGTTGGTGGCATGTGAAACCCGCATGTGAAGCATTCGTTTGTGTGGGATGCTCACCAAGCTTCATTTCAGTCCTAGGTACTCAAAGGGCACTAAGCATAGAGTGTGAAAACTGAGTTTCCTTGAGAGCTGCTTGGAAGCCTGATGGTGTGTGAAGTTAGTGAGCCAAATGGAGTTGTTCTCCCACAAGAACCAGTCGGTTGATCCTTCTTCAATATGCCCTTCACCAACATGCAGTGTTTCCTTGATTGAATTAGCTCTCACACCAATATTTGCGTCTAGAGCCTTTGCATTGAGGGCTATCTGAAAACGGCTGTGGCGCTGAAGTTGCCTGTGAATGTGGAGTTGGTGGCATGTGAAACCCGCATGTGGAGCATTCGTTTGTGTGGGATGTTCTACCAGGTTCATTCCTAGATAATGCACTCAAAGGGCACTAAGCATAGAGTGTGAAAACTGAGTTTCCTTGAGAGCTGCTTGGAAGCCTGATGGTGTGTGAAGTTAGTGAGCCAAATGGAGTTGTTCTCCCACAAGAACCAGTCGGCTGATCCTTCTTCAATATGCCCTTCACCAACATGCAGTGTTTCCTTGATTGAATTAGCTCTCACACCAATATTTGCGTCTAGAGCCTTTGCATTGAGGGCTATCTGACAATGGCTGTGGCGCTGAAGTTGCCTGTGAATGTGGAGTTGGTGGCATGTGAAACCCGCATGTGGAGCATTCGTTTGTGTGGGATGTTCTACCAGGTTCATTCCTAGATAATGCACTCAAAGGGCACTAAGCATAGAGTGTGAAAACTGAGTTTCCTTGAGAGCTGCTTGGAAGCCTGATGGTGTGTGAAGTTAGTGAGCCAAATGGAGTTGTTCTCCCACAAGAACCACTCGGCTGATCCTTCTTCAATATGCCCTTCACCAACATGCAGTGTTTCCTTGATTGAATTAGCTCTCACACCAATATTTGCGTCTAGAGCCTTTGCATTGAGGGCTATCTGAAAACAGCTGTGGCGCTGAAGTTGCCTGAGAATGTGGAGTTGGTGGCATGTGAAACCCGCATGTGGAGCATTCGTTTGTGTGGGATGCTCACCAAGCTTCATTTCAGTCCTAGGTACTCAAAGGGCACTAAGCATAGAGTGTGAAAACTGAGTTTCCTTGAGAGCTGCTTGGAAGCCTGATGGTGTGTGAAGTTAGTGAGCCAAATGGAGTTGTTCTCCCACAAGAACCAGTAGGCTGATCCTTCTTCAATATGCCCTTCACCAACATGCAGTGATTCCTTGATTGAATTAGCTCTCACACCAATATTTGCGTCTAGAGCCTTTGCATTGAGGGCTATCTGAAAACGGCTGTGGCGCTGAAGTTGCCTGTGAATGTGGAGTTGGTGGCATGTGAAACCCGCATGTGAAGCATTCGTTTGTGTGAGATGTTCTACCAAGCTTCATTTCAGTCCTAGGCACTCAAAGGGCACTAAGCATAGAGTGTGAAAACTGAGTTTCCTTGAGAGCTGCTTGGAAGCCTGATGGTGTGTGAAGTTAGTGAGCCAAATGGAGTTGTTCTCCCACAAGAACCACTCGGCTGATCCTTCTTCAATATGCCCTTCACCAACATGCAGTGTTTCCTTGATTGAATTAGCTCTCACACCAATATTTGCGTCTAGAGCCTTTGCATTGAGGGCTATCTGAAAACGGCTGTGGCGCTGAAGTTGCCTGTGAATGTGGAGTTGGTGGCATGTGAAACCCGCATGTGGAGCATTCGTTTGTGTGGGATGTTCTACCAGGTTCATTCCTAGATAATGCACTCAAAGGGCACTAAGCATAGAGTGTGAAAACTGAGTTTCCTTGAGAGCTGCTTGGAAGCCTGATGGTGTGTGAAGTTAGTGAGCCAAATGGAGTTGTTCTCCCACAAGAACCACTCGGCTGATCCTTCTTCAATATGCCCTTCACCAACATGCAGTGTTTCCTTGATTGAATTAGCTCTCACACCAATATTTGCGTCTAGAGCCTTTGCATTGAGGGCTATCTGAAAACGGTTGTGGCGCTGAAGTTGCCTGTGAATGTGGAGTTGGTGGCATGTGAAACCCGCATGTGAAGCATTCGTTTGTGTGGGATGCTCACCAAGCTTCATTTCAGTCCTAGGTACTCAAAGGGCACTAAGCATAGAGTGTGAAAACTGAGTTTCCTTGAGAGCTGCTTGGAAGCCTGATGGTGTGTGAAGTTAGTGAGCCAAATGGAGTTGTTCTCCCACAAGAACCAGTCGGTTGATCCTTCTTCAATATGCCCTTCACCAACATGCAGTGTTTCCTTGATTGAATTAGCTCTCACACCAATATTTGCGTCTAGAGCCTTTGCATTGAGGGCTATCTGAAAACGGCTGTGGCGCTGAAGTTGCCTGTGAATGTGGAGTTGGTGGCATGTGAAACCCGCATGTGGAGCATTCGTTTGTGTGGGATGTTCTACCAGGTTCATTCCTAGATAATGCACTCAAAGGGCACTAAGCATAGAGTGTGAAAACTGAGTTTCCTTGAGAGCTGCTTGGAAGCCTGATGGTGTGTGAAGTTAGTGAGCCAAATGGAGTTGTTCTCCCACAAGAACCACTCGGCTGATCCTTCTTCAATATGCCCTTCACCAACATGCAGTGTTTCCTTGATTGAATTAGCTCTCACACCAATATTTGCGTCTAGAGCCTTTGCATTGAGGGCTATCTGACAATGGCTGTGGCGCTGAAGTTGCCTGTGAATGTGGAGTTGGTGGCATGTGAAACCCGCATGTGGAGCATTCGTTTGTGTGGGATGTTCTACCAGGTTCATTCCTAGATAATGCACTCAAAGGGCACTAAGCATAGAGTGTGAAAACTGAGTTTCCTTGAGAGCTGCTTGGAAGCCTGATGGTGTGTGAAGTTAGTGAGCCAAATGGAGTTGTTCTCCCACAAGAACCACTCGGCTGATCCTTCTTCAATATGCCCTTCACCAACATGCAGTGTTTCCTTGATTGAATTAGCTCTCACACCAATATTTGCGTCTAGAGCCTTTGCATTGAGGGCTATCTGAAAACAGCTGTGGCGCTGAAGTTGCCTGAGAATGTGGAGTTGGTGGCATGTGAAACCCGCATGTGGAGCATTCGTTTGTGTGGGATGCTCACCAAGCTTCATTTCAGTCCTAGGTACTCAAAGGGCACTAAGCATAGAGTGTGAAAACTGAGTTTCCTTGAGAGCTGCTTGGAAGCCTGATGGTGTGTGAAGTTAGTGAGCCAAATGGAGTTGTTCTCCCACAAGAACCAGTCGGCTGATCCTTCTTCAATATGCCCTTCACCAACATGCAGTGATTCCTTGATTGAATTAGCTCTCACACCAATATTTGCGTCTAGAGCCTTTGCATTGAGGGCTATCTGAAAACGGCTGTGGCGCTGAAGTTGCCTGTGAATGTGGAGTTGGTGGCATGTGAAACCCGCATGTGAAGCATTCGTTTGTGTGAGATGTTCTACCAAGCTTCATTTCAGTCCTAGGCACTCAAAGGGCACTAAGCATAGAGTGTGAAAACTGAGTTTCCTTGAGAGCTGCTTGGAAGCCTGATGGTGTGTGAAGTTAGTGAGCCAAATGGAGTTGTTCTCCCACAAGAACCACTCGGCTGATCCTTCTTCAATATGCCCTTCACCAACATGCAGTGTTTCCTTGATTGAATTAGCTCTCACACCAATATTTGCGTCTAGAGCCTTTGCATTGAGGGCTATCTGACAATGGCTGTGGCGCTGAAGTTGCCTGTGAATGTGGAGTTGGTGGCATGTGAAACCCGCATGTGGAGCATTCGTTTGTGTGGGATGTTCTACCAGGTTCATTCCTAGATAATGCACTCAAAGGGCACTAAGCATAGAGTGTGAAAACTGAGTTTCCTTGAGAGCTGCTTGGAAGCCTGATGGTGTGTGAAGTTAGTGAGCCAAATGGAGTTGTTCTCCCACAAGAACCACTCGGCTGATCCTTCTTCAATATGCCCTTCACCAACATGCAGTGTTTCCTTGATTGAATTAGCTCTCACACCAATATTTGCGTCTAGAGCCTTTGCATTGAGGGCTATCTGAAAACGGTTGTGGCGCTGAAGTTGCCTGTGAATGTGGAGTTGGTGGCATGTGAAACCCGCATGTGAAGCATTCGTTTGTGTGGGATGCTCACCAAGCTTCATTTCAGTCCTAGGTACTCAAAGGGCACTAAGCATAGAGTGTGAAAACTGAGTTTCCTTGAGAGCTGCTTGGAAGCCTGATGGTGTGTGAAGTTAGTGAGCCAAATGGAGTTGTTCTCCCACAAGAACCACTCGGCTGATCCTTCTTCAATATGCCCTTCACCAACATGCAGTGTTTCCTTGATTGAATTAGCTCTCACACCAATATTTGCGTCTAGAGCCTTTGCATTGAGGGCTATCTGACATTGCTGTGGCGCTGAAGTTGCCTGTGAATGTGGAGTTGGTGGCATGTGAAACCCGCATGTGGAGCATTCGTTTGTGTGGGATGTTCTACCAGGTTCATTCCTAGATAATGCACTCAAAGGGCACTAAGCATAGAGTGTGAAAACTGAGTTTCCTTGAGAGCTGCTTGGAAGCCTGATGGTGTGTGAAGTTAGTGAGCCAAATGGAGTTGTTCTCCCACAAGAACCACTCGGCTGATCCTTCTTCAATATGCCCTTCACCAACATGCAGTGTTTCCTTGATTGAATTAGCTCTCACACCAATATTTGCGTCTAGAGCCTTTGCATTGAGGGCTATCTGAAAACGGCTGTGGCGCTGAAGTTGCCTGTGAATGTGGAGTTGGTGGCATGTGAAACCCGCATGTGAAGCATTCGTTTGTGTGGGATGCTCTACCAGGTTCATTTCAGTCCTAGGCACTCAAAGGGCACTAAGCATAGAGTGTGAAAACTGAGTTTCCTTGAGAGCTGCTTGGAAGCCTGATGGTGTGTGAAGTTAGTGAGCCAAATGGAGTTGTTCTCCCACAAGAACCACTCGGCTGATCCTTCTTCAATATGCCCTTCACCAACATGCAGTGTTTCCTTGATTGAATTAGCTCTCACACCAATATTTGCGTCTAGAGCCTTTGCATTGAGGGCTATCTGAAAACGGCTGTGGCGCTGAAGTTGCCTGTGAATGTGGAGTTGGTGGCATGTGAAACCCGCATGTGGAGCATTCGTTTGTGTGGGATGTTCTACCAGGTTCATTCCTAGATAATGCACTCAAAGGGCACTAAGCATAGAGTGTGAAAACTGAGTTTCCTTGAGAGCTGCTTGGAAGCCTGATGGTGTGTGAAGTTAGTGAGCCAAATGGAGTTGTTCTCCCACAAGAACCACTCGGCTGATCCTTCTTCAATATGCCCTTCACCAACATGCAGTGTTTCCTTGATTGAATTAGCTCCTCACACCAATATTTGCGTCTAGAGCCTTTGCATTGAGGGCTATCCGAAAACAGCTGTGGCGCTGAAGTTGCCTGTGAATGTGGAGTTGGTGGCATGTGAAACCCGCATGTGGAGCATTCGTTTGTGTGGGATGCTCACCAAGCTTCATTTCAGTCCTAGGTACTCAAAGGGCACTAAGCATAGAGTGTGAAAACTGAGTTTCCTTGAGAGCTGCTTGGAAGCCTGATGGTGTGTGAAGTTAGTGAGCCAAATGGAGTTGTTCTCCCACAAGAACCAGTCGGCTGATCCTTCTTCAATATGCCCTTCACCAACATGCAGTGTTTCCTTGATTGAATTAGCTCTCACACCAATATTTGCGTCTAGAGCCTTTGCATTGAGGGCTATCTGAAAACGGCTGTGGCGCTGAAGTTGCCTGTGAATGTGGAGTTCGGTGGCATGTGAAACCCGCATGTGAAGCATTCGTTTGTGTGGGATGCTCTACCAGGTTTATTTCAGTCCTAGGCACTCAAAGGGCACTAAGCATAGAGTGTGAAAACTGAGTTTCCTTGAGAGCTGCTTGGAAGCCTGATGGTGTGTGAAGTTAGTGAGCCAAATGGAGTTGTTCTCCCACAAGAACCACTCGGCTGATCCTTCTTCAATATGCCCTTCACCAACATGCAGTGTTTCCTTGATTGAATTAGCTCTCACACCAATATTTGCGTCTAGAGCCTTTGCATTGAGGGCTATCTGAAAACAGCTGTGGCGCTGAAGTTGCCTGAGAATGTGGAGTTGGTGGCATGTGAAACCCGCATGTGGAGCATTCGTTTGTGTGGGATGCTCACCAAGCTTCATTTCAGTCGTAGGTACTCAAAGGGCACTAAGCATAGAGTGTGAAAACTGAGTTTCCTTGAGAGCTGCTTGGAAGCCTGATGGTGTGTGAAGTTAGTGAGCCAAATGGAGTTGTTCTCCCACAAGAACCACTCGGCTGATCCTTCTTCAATATGCCCTTCACCAACATGCAGTGATTCCTTGATTGAATTAGCTCTCACACCAATATTTGCGTCTAGAGCCTTTGCATTGAGGGCTATCTGAAAACGGCTGTGGCGCTGAAGTTGCCTGTGAATGTGGAGTTGGTGGCATGTGAAACCCGCATGTGAAGCATTCGTTTGTGTGAGATGTTCTACCAAGCTTCATTTCAGTCCTAGGCACTCAAAGGGCACTAAGCATAGAGTGTGAAAACTGAGTTTCCTTGAGAGCTGCTTGGAAGCCTGATGGTGTGTGAAGTTAGTGAGCCAAATGGAGTTGTTCTCCCACAAGAACCACTCGGCTGATCCTTCTTCAATATGCCCTTCACCAACATGCAGTGTTTCCTTGATTGAATTAGCTCTCACACCAATATTTGCGTCTAGAGCCTTTGCATTGAGGGCTATCTGAAAACGGCTGTGGCGCTGAAGTTGCCTGTGAATGTGGAGTTGGTGGCATGTGAAACCCGCATGTGAAGCATTCGTTTGTGTGGGATGCTCTACCAGGTTCATTTCAGTCCTAGGCACTCAAAGGGCACTAAGCATAGAGTGTGAAAACTGAGTTTCCTTGAGAGCTGCTTGGAAGCCTGATGGTGTGTGAAGTTAGTGAGCCAAATGGAGTTGTTCTCCCACAAGAACCACTCGGCTGATCCTTCTTCAATATGCCCTTCACCAACATGCAGTGTTTCCTTGATTGAATTAGCTCTCACACCAATATTTGCGTCTAGAGCCTTTGCATTGAGGGCTATCTGAAAACAGCTGTGGCGCTGAAGTTGCCCTGAGAATGTGGAGTTGGTGCATGTGAAACCCGCATGTGGAGCATTCGTTTGTGTGGGATGTTCTACCAGGTTCATTCCTAGATAATGCACTCAAAGGGCACTAAGCATAGAGTGTGAAAACTGAGTTTCCTTGAGAGCTGCTTGGAAGCCTGATGGTGTGTGAAGTTAGTGAGCCAAATGGAGTTGTTCTCCCACAAGAACCACTCGGCTGATCCTTCTTCAATATGCCCTTCACCAACATGCAGTGTTTCCTTGATTGAATTAGCTCTCACACCAATATTTGCGTCTAGAGCCTTTGCATTGAGGGCTATCTGAAAACGGTTGTGGTGCTGAAGTTGCCTGTCAATGTGGAGTTGGTGGCATGTGAAACCCGCATGTGGAGCATTCGTTTGTGTGGGATGCTCACCAAGCTTCATTTCAGTCCTAGGTACTCAAAGGGCACTAAGCATAGAGTGTGAAAACTGAGTTTCCTTGAGAGCTGCTTGGAAGCCTGATGGTGTGTGAAGTTAGTGAGCCAAATGGAGTTGTTCTCCCACAAGAACCACTCGGCTGATCCTTCTTCAATATGCCCTTCACCAACATGCAGTGTTTCCTTGATTGAATTAGCTCTCACACCAATATTTGCGTCTAGAGCCTTTGCATTGAGGGCTATCTGAAAACGGCTGTGGCGCTGAAGTTGCCTGTGAATGTGGAGTTGGTGGCATGTGAAACCCGCATGTGGAGCATTCGTTTGTGTGGGATGTTCTACCAGGTTCATTCCTAGATAATGCACTCAAAGGGCACTAAGCATAGAGTGTGAAAACTGAGTTTCCTTGAGAGCTGCTTGGAAGCCTGATGGTGTGTGAAGTTAGTGAGCCAAATGGAGTTGTTCTCCCACAAGAACCACTCGGCTGATCCTTCTTCAATATGCCCTTCACCAACATGCAGTGTTTCCTTGATTGAATTAGCTCTCACACCAATATTTGCGTCTAGAGCCTTTGCATTGAGGGCTATCTGAAAACGGCTGTGGCGCTGAAGTTGCCTGTGAATGTGGAGTTGGTGGCATGTGAAACCCGCATGTGAAGCATTCGTTTGTGTGGGATGCTCTACCAGGTTCATTTCAGTCCTAGGCACTCAAAGGGCACTAAGCATAGAGTGTGAAAACTGAGTTTCCTTGAGAGCTGCTTGGAAGCCTGATGGTGTGTGAAGTTAGTGAGCCAAATGGAGTTGTTCTCCCACAAGAACCACTCGGCTGATCCTTCTTCAATATGCCCTTCACCAACATGCAGTGTTTCCTTGATTGAATTAGCTCTCACACCAATATTTGCGTCTATGAGCCTTTGCATTGAGGGCTATCTGAAAACGGCTGTGGCGCTGAAGTTGCCTGTGAATGTGGAGTTGGTGGCATGTGAAACCCGCATGTGAAGCATTCGTTTGTGTGGGATGCTCTACCAGGTTCATTTCAGTCCTAGGCACTGAAAGGGCACTAAGCATAGAGTGTGAAAACTGAGTTTCCTTGAGAGCTGCTTGGAAGCCTGATGGTGTGTGAAGTTAGTGAGCCAAATGGAGTTGTTCTCCCACAAGAACCACTCGGCTGATCCTTCTTCAATATGCCCTTCACCAACATGCAGTGTTTCCTTGATTGAATTAGCTCTCACACCAATATTCGCGTCTAGAGCCTTTGCATTGAGGGCTATCTGAAAACAGCTGTGGCGCTGAAGTTGCCTGTGAATGTGGAGTTGGTGGCATGTGAAACCCGCATGTGGAGCATTCGTTTGTGTGGGATGCTCACCAAGCTTCATTTCAGTCCTAGGTACTCAAAGGGCACTAAGCATAGAGTGTGAAAACTGAGTTTCCTTGAGAGCTGCTTGGAAGCCTGATGGTGTGTGAAGTTAGTGAGCCAAATGGAGTTGTTCTCCCACAAGAACCACTCGGCTGATCCTTCTTCAATATGCCCTTCACCAACATGCAGTGATTCCTTGATTGAATTAGCTCTCACACCAATATTTGCGTCTAGAGCCTTTGCATTGAGGGCTATCTGAAAACGGCTGTGGCGCTGAAGTTGCCTGTGAATGTGGAGTTGTTGGCATGTGAAACCCGCATGTGAAGCATTCGTTTGTGTGAGATGTTCTACCAAGCTTCATTTCAGTCCTAGGCACTCAAAGGGCACTAAGCATAGAGTGTGAAAACTGAGTTTCCTTGAGAGCTGCTTGGAAGCCTGATGGTGTGTGAAGTTAGTGAGCCAAATGGAGTTGTTCTCCCACAAGAACCACTCGGCTGATCCTTCTTCAATATGCCCTTCACCAACATGCAGTGTTTCCTTGATTGAATTAGCTCTCACACCAATATTTGCGTCTAGAGCCTTTGCATTGAGGGCTATCTGAAAACGGCTGTGGCGCTGAAGTTGCCTGTGAATGTGGAGTTGGTGGCATGTGAAACCCGCATGTGGAGCATTCGTTTGTGTGGGATGTTCTACCAGGTTCATTCCTAGGTAATGCACTCAAAGGGCACTAAGCATAGAGTGTGAAAACTGAGTTTCCTTGAGAGCTGCTTGGAAGCCTGATAGTGTGTGAAGTTAGTGAGCCAAATGGAGTTGTTCTCCCACAAGAACCACTCGGCTGATCCTTCTTCAATATGCCCTTCACCAACATGCAGTGTTTCCTTGATTGAATTAGCTCTCACACCAATATTTGCGTCTATGAGCCTTTGCATTGAGGGCTATCTGAAAACGGCTGTGGCGCTGAAGTTGCCTGTGAATGTGGAGTTGGTGGCATGTGAAACCCGCATGTGAAGCATTCGTTTGTGTGGGATGCTCTACCAGGTTCATTTCAGTCCTAGGCACTGAAAGGGCACTAAGCATAGAGTGTGAAAACTGAGTTTCCTTGAGAGCTGCTTGGAAGCCTGATGGTGTGTGAAGTTAGTGAGCCAAATGGAGTTGTTCTCCCACAAGAACCACTCGGCTGATCCTTCTTCAATATGCCCTTCACCAACATGCAGTGTTTCCTTGATTGAATTAGCTCTCACACCAATATTCGCGTCTAGAGCCTTTGCATTGAGGGCTATCTGAAAACAGCTGTGGCGCTGAAGTTGCCTGTGAATGTGGAGTTGGTGGCATGTGAAACCCGCATGTGGAGCATTCGTTTGTGTGGGATGCTCACCAAGCTTCATTTCAGTCCTAGGTACTCAAAGGGCACTAAGCATAGAGTGTGAAAACTGAGTTTCCTTGAGAGCTGCTTGGAAGCCTGATGGTGTGTGAAGTTAGTGAGCCAAATGGAGTTGTTCTCCACAAGAACCACTCGGCTGATCCTTCTTCAATATGCCCTTCACCAACATGCAGTGATTCCTTGATTGAATTAGCTCTCACACCAATATTTGCGTCTAGAGCCTTTGCATTGAGGGCTATCTGAAAACGGCTGTGGCGCTGAAGTTGCCTGTGAATGTGGAGTTGTTGGCATGTGAAACCCGCATGTGAAGCATTCGTTTGTGTGAGATGTTCTACCAAGCTTCATTTCAGTCCTAGGCACTCAAAGGGCACTAAGCATAGAGTGTGAAACTGAGTTTCCTTGAGAGCTGCTTGGAAGCCTGATGGTGTGTGAAGTTAGTGAGCCAAATGGAGTTGTTCTCCACAAGAACCACTCGGCTGATCCTTCTTCAATATGCCCTTCACCAACATGCAGTGTTTCCTTGATTGAATTAGCTCTCACACCAATATTTGCGTCTAGAGCCTTTGCATTGAGGGCTATCTGAAAACGGCTGTGGCGCTGAAGTTGCCTGTGAATGTGGAGTTGGTGGCATGTGAAACCCGCATGTGGAGCATTCGTTTGTGTGGGATGTTCTACCAGGTTCATTCCTAGGTAATGCACTCAAAGGGCACTAAGCATAGAGTGTGAAAACTGAGTTTCCTTGAGAGCTGCTTGGAAGCCTGATAGTGTGTGAAGTTAGTGAGCCAAATGGAGTTGTTCTCCCACAAGAACCACTCGGCTGATCCTTCTTCAATATGCCCTTCACCAACATGCAGTGTTTCCTTGATTGAATTAGCTCTCACACCAATATTTGCGTCTAGAGCCTTTGCATTGAGGGCTATCTGACAATGGCTGTGGCGCTGAAGTTGCCTGTGAATGTGGAGTTGGTGGCATGTGAAACCCGCATGTGGAGCATTCGTTTGTGTGGGATGTTCTACCAGGTTCATTCCTAGATAATGCACTCAAAGGGCACTAAGCATAGAGTGTGAAAACTGAGTTTCCTTGAGAGCTGCTTGGAAGCCTGATGGTGTGTGAAGTTAGTGAGCCAAATGGAGTTGTTCTCCCACAAGAACCACTCGGCTGATCCTTCTTCAATATGCCCTTCACCAACATGCAGTGTTTCCTTGATTGAATTAGCTCTCACACCAATATTTGCGTCTAGAGCCTTTGCATTGAGGGCTATCTGAAAACGGCTGTGGCGCTGAAGTTGCCTGTGAATGTGGAGTTGGTGGCATGTGAAACCCGCATGTGAAGCATTCGTTTGTGTGGGATGCTCTACCAGGTTCATTTCAGTCCTAGGCACTCAAAGGGCACTAAGCATAGAGTGTGAAAACTGAGTTTCCTTGAGAGCTGCTTGGAAGCCTGATGGTGTGTGAAGTTAGTGAGCCAAATGGAGTTGTTCTCCCACAAGAACCACTCGGCTGATCCTTCTTCAATATGCCCTTCACCAACATGCAGTGTTTCCTTGATTGAATTAGCTCTCACACCAATATTTGCGTCTAGAGCCTTTGCATTGAGGGCTATCTGAAAACGGCTGTGGCGCTGAAGTTGCCTGTGAATGTGGAGTTGGTGGCATGTGAAACCCGCATGTGGAGCATTCGTTTGTGTGGGATGTTCTACCAGGTTCATTCCTAGATAATGCACTCAAAGGGCACTAAGCATAGAGTGTGAAAACTGAGTTTCCTTGAGACCTGCTTGGAAGCCTGATGGTGTGTGAAGTTAGTGAGCCAAATGGAGTTGTTCTCCCACAAGAACCACTCGGCTGATCCTTCTTCAATATGCCCTTCACCAACATGCAGTGTTTCCTTGATTGAATTAGCTCTCACACCAATATTTGCGTCTAGAGCCTTTGCATTGAGGGCTATCTGAAAACAGCTGTGGCGCTGAAGTTGCCTGTGAATGTGGAGTTGGTGGCATGTGAAACCCGCATGTGGAGCATTCGTTTGTGTGGGATGCTCACCAAGCTTCATTTCAGTCCTAGGTACTCAAAGGGCACTAAGCATAGAGTGTGAAAACTGAGTTTCCTTGAGAGCTGCTTGGAAGCCTGATGGTGTGTGAGGTTAGTGAGCCAAATGGAGTTGTTCTCCCACAAGAACCACTCGGCTGATCCTTCTTCAATATGCCCTTCACCAACATGCAGTGTTTCCTTGATTGAATTAGCTCTCACACCAATATTTGCGTCTAGAGCCTTTGCATTGAGGGCTATCTGAAAACGGCTGTGGCGCTGAAGTTGCCTGTGAATGTGGAGTTGGTGGCATGTGAAACCCGCATGTGAAGCATTCGTTTCTGTGGGATGCTCTACCAAGCTTCATGTCAGTCCTAGGCACTCAAAGGGCACTAAGCATAGAGTGTGAAAACTGAGTTTCCTTGAGAGCTGCTTGGAAGCCTGATGGTGTGTGAAGTTAGTGAGCCAAATGGAGTTGTTCTCCCACAAGAACCACTCGGCTGATCCTTCTTCAATATGCCCTTCACCAACATGCAGTGTTTCCTTGATTGAATTAGCTCTCACACCAATATTTGCGTCTAGAGCCTTTGCATTGAGGGCTATCTGAAAACGTCTGTGGCGCTGAAGTTGCCTGTGAATGTGGAGTTGGTGGCATGTGAAACCCGCATGTGGAGCATTCGTTTGTGTGGGATGCTCTACCAGGTTCATTCCTAGATAATGCACTCAAAGGGCACTAAGCATAGAGTGTGAAAACTGAGTTTCCTTGAGAGCTGCTTGGAAGCCTGATGGTGTGTGAAGTTAGTGAGCCAAATGGAGTTGTTCTCCCACAAGAACCACTCGGCTGATCCTTCTTCAATATGCCCTTCACCAACATGCAGTGTTTCCTTGATTGAATTAGCTCTCACACCAATATTTGCGTCTAGAGCCTTTGCATTGAGGGCTATCTGAAAACGGCTGTGGCGCTGAAGTTGCCTGTGAATGTGGAGTTGGTGGCATGTGAAACCCGCATGTGAAGCATTCGTTTGTGTGGGATGCTCTACCAGGTTCATTTCATTCCTAGGCACTCAAAGGGCACTAAGCATAGAGTGTGAAAACTGAGTTTCCTTGAGAGCTGCTTGGAAGCCTGATGGTGTGTGAAGTTAGTGAGCCAAATGGAGTTGTTCTCCCACAAGAACCACTCGGCTGATCCTTCTTCAATATGCCCTTCACCAACATGCAGTGTTTCCTTGATTGAATTAGCTCTCACACCAATATTTGCGTCTAGAGCCTTTGCATTGAGGGCTATCTGAAAACGGCTGTGGCGCTGAAGTTGCCTGTGAATGTGGAGTTGGTGGCATGTGAAACCCGCATGTGAAGCATTCGTTTGTGTGGGATGCTCTACCAGGTTCATTTCAGTCCTAGGCACTCAAAGGGCACTAAGCATAGAGTGTGAAAACTGAGTTTCCTTGAGAGCTGCTTGGAAGCCTGATGGTGTGTGAAGTTAGTGAGCCAAATGGAGTTGTTCTCCCACAAGAACCACTCGGCTGATCCTTCTTCAATATGCCCTTCACCAACATGCAGTGTTTCCTTGATTGAATTAGCTCTCACACCAATATTTGCGTCTAGAGCCTTTGCATTGAGGGCTATCTGAAAACGGCTGTGGCGCTGAAGTTGCCTGTGAATGTGGAGTTGGTGGCATGTGAAACCCGCATGTGAAGCATTCGTTTGTGTGGGATGCTCTACCAAGCTTCATGTCAGTCCTAGGCACTCAAAGGGCACTAAGCATAGAGTGTGAAAACTGAGTTTCCTTGAGAGCTGCTTGGAAGCCTGATGGTGTGTGAAGTTAGTGAGCCAAATGGAGTTGTTCTCCCACAAGAACCACTCGGCTGATCCTTCTTCAATATGCCCTTCACCAACATGCAGTGTTTCCTTGATTGAATTAGCTCTCACACCAATATTTGCGTCTAGAGCCTTTGCATTGAGGGCTATCTGAAAACGTCTGTGGCGCTGAAGTTGCCTGTGAATGTGGAGTTGGTGGCATGTGAAACCCGCATGTGGAGCATTCGTTTGTGTGGGATGCTCTACCAGGTTCATTCCTAGATAATGCACTCAAAGGGCACTAAGCATAGAGTGTGAAAACTGAGTTTCCTTGAGAGCTGCTTGGAAGCCTGATGGTGTGTGAAGTTAGTGAGCCAAATGGAGTTGTTCTCCCACAAGAACCACTCGGCTGATCCTTCTTCAATATGCCCTTCACCAACATGCAGTGTTTCCTTGATTGAATTAGCTCTCACACCAATATTTGCGTCTAGAGCCTTTGCATTGAGGGCTATCTGAAAACGGCTGTGGCGCTGAAGTTGCCTGTGAATGTGGAGTTGGTGGCATGTGAAACCCGCATGTGAAGCATTCGTTTGTGTGGGATGCTCTACCAGGTTCATTTCATTCCTAGGCACTCAAAGGGCACTAAGCATAGAGTGTGAAAACTGAGTTTCCTTGAGAGCTGCTTGGAAGCCTGATGGTGTGTGAAGTTAGTGAGCCAAATGGAGTTGTTCTCCCACAAGAACCACTCGGCTGATCCTTCTTCAATATGCCCTTCACCAACATGCAGTGTTTCCTTGATTGAATTAGCTCTCACACCAATATTTGCGTCTAGAGCCTTTGCATTGAGGGCTATCTGAAAACGGCTGTGGCGCTGAAGTTGCCTGTGAATGTGGAGTTGGTGGCATGTGAAACCCGCATGTGAAGCATTCGTTTGTGTGGGATGCTCTACCAGGTTCATTTCAGTCCTAGGCACTCAAAGGGCACTAAGCATAGAGTGTGAAAACTGAGTTTCCTTGTGAGCTGCTTGGAAGCCTGATGGTGTGTGAAGTTAGTGAGCCAAATGGAGTTGTTCTCCACAAGAACCACTCGGCTGATCCTTCTTCAATATGCCCTTCACCAACATGCAGTGTTTCCTTGATTGAATTAGCTCTCACACCAATATTTGCGTCTAGAGCCTTTGCATTGAGGGCTATCTGAAAACAGCTGTGGCGCTGAAGTTGCCTGTGAATGTGGAGTTGGTGGCATGTGAAACCCGCATGTGGAGCATTCGTTTGTGTGGGATGCTCACCAAGCTTCATTTCAGTCCTAGGTACTCAAAGGGCACTAAGCATAGAGTGTGAAAACTGAGTTTCCTTGAGAGCTGCTTGGAAGCCTGATGGTGTGTGAAGTTAGTGAGCCAAATGGAGTTGTTCTCCCACAAGAACCACTCGGCTGATCCTTCTTCAATATGCCCTTCACCAACATGCAGTGATTCCTTGATTGAATTAGCTCTCACACCAATATTTGCGTCTAGAGCCTTTGCATTGAGGGCTATCTGAAAACGGCTGTGGCGCTGAAGTTGCCTGTGAATGTGGAGTTGTTGGCATGTGAAACCCGCATGTGAAGCATTCGTTTGTGTGAGATGTTCTACCAAGCTTCATTTCAGTCCTAGGCACTCAAAGGGCACTAAGCATAGAGTGTGAAAACTGAGTTTCCTTGAGAGCTGCTTGGAAGCCTGATGGTGTGTGAAGTTAGTGAGCCAAATGGAGTTGTTCTCCCACAAGAACCACTCGGCTGATCCTTCTTCAATATGCCCTTCACCAACATGCAGTGTTTCCTTGATTGAATTAGCTCTCACACCAATATTTGCGTCTAGAGCCTTTGCATTGAGGGCTATCTGAAAACGGCTGTGGCGCTGAAGTTGCCTGTGAATGTGGAGTTGGTGGCATGTGAAACCCGCATGTGGAACATTCGTTTGTGTGGGATGTGCTACCAGGTTCATTCCTAGATAATGCACTCAAAGGGCACTAAGCATAGAGTGTGAAAACTGAGTTTCCTTGAGAGCTGCTTGGAAGCCTGATGGTGTGTGAAGTTAGTGAGCCAAATGGAGTTGTTCTCCCACAAGAACCACTCGGCTGATCCTTCTTCAATATGCCCTTCACCAACATGCAGTGTTTCCTTGATTTGAATTAGCTCTCACACCAATATTTGCGTCTAGAGCCTTTGCATTGAGGGCTATCTGAAAACAGCTGTGGCGCTGAAGTTGCCTGTGAATGTGGAGTTGGTGGCATGTGAAACCCGCATGTGGAGCATTCGTTTGTGTGGGATGCTCACCAAGCTTCATTTCAGTCCTAGGTACTCAAAGGGCACTAAGCATAGAGTGTGAAAACTGAGTTTCCTTGAGAGCTGCTTGGAAGCCTGATGGTGTGTGAGGTTAGTGAGCCAAATGGAGTTGTTCTCCACAAGAACCACTCGGCTGATCCTTCTTCAATATGCCCTTCACCAACATGCAGTGTTTCCTTGATTGAATTAGCTCTCACACCAATATTTGCGTCTAGAGCCTTTGCATTGAGGGCTATCTGAAAACGGCTGTGGCGCTGAAGTTGCCTTGTGAATGTGGAGTTGGTGGCATGTGAAACCCGCATGTGAAGGCATTCGTTTGTGTGGGATGCTCTACCAAGCTTCATGTCAGTCCTAGGCACTCAAAGGGCACTAAGCATAGAGTGTGAAAACTGAGTTTCCTTGAGAGCTGCTTGGAAGCCTGATGGTGTGTGAAGTTAGTGAGCCAAATGGAGTTGTTCTCCACAAGAACCACTCGGCTGATCCTTCTTCAATATGCCCTTCACCAACATGCAGTGTTTCCTTGATTGAATTAGCTCTCACACCAATATTTGCGTCTAGAGCCTTTGCATTGAGGGCTATCTGACAATGGCTGTGGGCGCTGAAGTTGCCTGTGAATGTGGAGTTGGGTGGCATGTGAAACCCGCATGTGGAGCATTCGTTTTGTGTGGGATGCTCACCAAGCTTCATTTCAGTCCTAGGTACTCAAAGGGCACTAAGCATAGAGTGTGAAAACTGAGTTTCCTTGAGAGCTGCTTGGAAGCCTGATGGTGTGTGAAGTTAGTGAGCCAAATGGAGTTGTTCTCCCACAAGAACCACTCGGCTGATCCTTCTTCAATATGCCCTTCACCAACATGCAGTGTTTCCTTGATTGAATTAGCTCTCACACCAATATTTGCGTCTAGAGCCTTTGCATTGAGGGCTATCTGGAAAACGGCTGTGGCGCTGAAGTTGCCTGTGAATGTGGAGTTGGTGGCATGTGAAAACCCGCATGTGGAGCATTCGTTTGTGTGGGATGTTCTACCAGGTTCATTCCTAGATAATGCACTCAAAGGGCACTAAGCATAGAGTGTGAAAACTGAGTTTCCTTGAGAGCTGCTTGGAAGCCTGATGGTGTGTGAAGTTAGTGAGCCAAATGGAGTTGTTCTCCCACAAGAACCACTCGGCTGATCCTTCTTCAATATGCCCTTCACCAACATGCAGTGTTTCCTGATTGAATTAGCTGTCACACCAATATTTGCGTCTAGAGCCTTTGCATTGAGGGCTATCTGAAAACGGCTGTGGCGCTGAAGTTGCCTGTGAATGTGGAGTTGGTGGCATGTGAAACCCGCATGTGGAGCATTCGTTTGTGTGGGCTGTTCTACCAGGTTCATTCCTAGATAATGCACTCAAAGGGGCACTAAGCATAGAGTGTGAAAACTGAGTTTCCTTGAGAGCTGCTTGGAAGCCTGATGGTGTGTGAAGTTAGTGAGCCAAATGGAGTTTGTTCTCCCACAAGAACCAGTCGGCTGATCCTTCTTCAATATGCCCTTCACCAACATGCAGTGTTTCCTTGATTGAATTAGCTGTCACACCAATATTTGCGTCTAGAGCCTTTGCATTGAGGGCTATCTGAAAACGGCTGTGGCGCTGAAGTTGCCTGTGAATGTGGAGTTGGTGGCATGTGAAACCCGCATGTGGAGCATTCGTTTGTGTGGGATGCTCTACCAGGTTCATTCCTAGATAATGCACTCAAAGGGCACTAAGCATAGAGTGTGAAAACTGAGTTTCCTTGAGAGCTGC
This sequence comes from Ochotona princeps, assembly GCF_030435755.1. NCBI lineage: Eukaryota > Metazoa > Chordata > Mammalia > Lagomorpha > Ochotonidae > Ochotona > Ochotona princeps. The sequence continues at coordinate 11,127 of NW_026697157.1, read as the reverse complement.
TTGGAAGCCTGATGGTGTGTGAAGTTAGTGAGCCAAATGGAGTTGTTCTCCCACAAGAACCACTCGGCTGATCCTTCTTCAATACGCCCTTCACCAACATGCAGTGTTTCCTTGATTGAATTAGCTGTCACACCAATATTTGCGTCTAGAGCCTTTGCATTGAGGGCTATCTGAAAACGGCTGTGGCGCTGAAGTTGCCTGTGAATGTGGAGTTGGTGGCATGTGAAACCCGCATGTGAAGCATTCGTTTGTGTGGGATGCTCTACCAGGTTCATTTCAGTCTAGGCACTCAAAGGGCACTAAGCATAGAGTGTGAAAACTGAGTTTCCTTGAGAGCTGCTTGGAAGCCTGATGGTGTGTGAAGTTAGTGAGCCAAATGGAGTTGTTCTCCCACAAGAACCACTCGGCTGATCCTTCTTCAATATGCCCTTCACCAACATGCAGTGTTTCCTTGATTGAATTAGCTCTCACACCAATATTTGCGTCTAGAGCCTTTGCATTGAGGGCCTATCTGAAAACAGCTGTGGCGCTGAAGTTGCTGTGAAATGTGGAGTTGGTGGCATGTGAAACCCGCATGTGGAGCATTCGTTTGTGTGGGATGCTCACCAAGCTTCATTTCAGTCCTAGGTACTCAAAGGGCACTAAGCATAGAGTGTGAAAACTGAGTTTCCTTGAGAGCTGCTTGGAAGCCTGATGGTGTGTGAAGTTAGTGAGCCAAATGGAGTTGTTCTCCCACAAGAACCACTCGGCTGATCCTTCTTCAATATGCCCTTCACCAACACGCAGTGTTTCCTTGATTGAATTAGCTCTCACACCAATATTTGCGTCTAGAGCCTTTGCATTGAGGGCTATCTGAAACAGCTGTGGCGCTGAAGTTGCCTGTGAATGTGGAGTTGGTGGCATGTGAAACCCGCATGTGAAGCATTCGTTTGTGTGAGATGTTCTACCAAGCTTCATTTGAGTCCTAGGCACTCAAAGGGCACTAAGCATAGAGTGTGAAAACTGAGTTTCCTTGAGAGCTGCTTGGAAGCCTGATGGTGTGTGAAGTTAGTGAGCCAAATGGAGTTGTTCTCCCACAAGAACCAGTCGGCTGATCCCTTCTTCAATATGCCCTTCACCAACATGCAGTGTTTCCTTGATTGAATTAGCTCTCACACCAATATTTGCGTCTAGAGCCTTTGCATTGAGGGCTATCTGAAAACGGCTGTGGCGCTGAAGTTGCCTGTGAATGTGGAGTTGGTGGTATGTGAAACCCGCATGTGGAGCATTCGTTTGTGTGGGATGTTCTACCAGGTTCATTCCTAGATAATGCACTCAAAGGGCACTAAGCATAGAGTGTGAAAACTGAGTTTCCTTGAGAGCTGCTTGGAAGCCTGATGGTGTGTGAAGTTAGTGAGCCAAATGGAGTTGTTCTCCCACAAGAACCACTCGGCTGATCCTTCTTCAATATGCCCTTCACCAACATGCAGTGTTTCCTTGATTGAATTAGCTCTCACACCAATATTTGCGTCTAGAGCCTTTGCATTGAGGGCTATCTGAAAACGGCTGTGGGCGCTGAAGTTGCCTGTGAATGTGGAGTTGGTGGCATGTGAAACCCGCATGTGGAGCATTCGTTTGTGTGGGATGCTCTACCAGGTTCATTCCTAGATAATGCACTCAAAGGGCACTAAGCATAGAGTGTGAAAACTGAGTTTCCTTGAGAGCTGCTTGGAAGCCTGATGGTGTGTGAAGTTAGTGAGCCAAATGGAGTTGTTCTCCCACAAGAACCACTCGGCTGATCCTTCTTCAATATGCCCTTCACCAACATGCAGTGTTTCCTTGATTGAATTAGCTCTCACACCAATATTTGCGTCTAGAGCCTTTGCATTGAGGGCTATCTGAAAAACGGCTGTGGCGCTGAAGTTGCCTGTGATGTGGAGTTGGTGGCATGTGAAACCCGCATGTGGAGCATTCGTTTGTGTGGGATGTTCTACCAGGTTCATTCCTAGATAATGCACTCAAAGGGCACTAAAGCATAGAGTGTGAAAACTGGTTTTCCTTGAGAGCTGCTTGGAAGCCTGATGGTGTGTGAAGTTAGTGAGCCAAATGGAGTTGTTCTCCCACAAGAACCACTCGGCTGATCCTTCTTCAATATGCCCCTTCACCAACATGCAGTGTTTCCTTGATTGAATTAGCTCTCACACCAATATTTGCGTCTAGAGCCTTTGCATTGAGGGCTATCTGAAAACGGCTGTGGTGCTGAAGTTGCCTGTGAATGTGGAGTTGGTGGCATGTGAAACCCGCATGTGGAGCATTCGTTTGTGTGGGATGTTCTACCAGGTTCATTCCTAGATAATGCACTCAAAGGGCACTAAGCATAGAGTGTGAAAACTGAGTTTCCTTGAGAGCTGCTTGGAAGCCTGATGGTGTGTGAAGTTAGTGAGCCAAATGGAGTTGTTCTCCCACAAGAACCACTCGGCTGATCCTTCTTCAATATGCCCTTCACCAACATGCAGTGTTTCCTTGATTGAATTAGCTCTCACACCAATATTTGCGTCTAGAGCCTTTGCATTGAGGGCTATCTGAAAACGGCTGTGGCGCTGAAGTTGCCTGTGAATGTGGAGTTGGTGGCATGTGAAACCCGCATGTGGAGCATTCGTTTGTGTGGGATGCTCTACCAGGTTCATTCCTAGATAATTGCACTCAAAGGGCACTAAGCATAGAGTGTGAAAACTGAGTTTCCTTGAGAGCTGCTTGGAAGCCGGAAGGTGTGTGAAGTTAGTGAGCCAAATGGAGTTGTTCTCCCACAAGAACCACTCGGCTGATCCTTCTTCAATATGCCCTTCACCAACATGCAGTGTTTCCTTGATTGAATTAGCTCTCACACCAATATTTGTGTCTAGAGCCTTTGCATTGAGGGCTATCTGAAAACGCCTGTGGCGCTGAAGTTGCCTGTGAATGTGGAGTTGGTGGCATGTGAAACCCGCATGTGGAGCATTCGTTTGTGTGGGATGTTCTACCAGGTTCATTCCTAGATTAATGCACTCAAAGGGCACTAAGCATAGAGTGTGAAAACTGAGTTTCCTTGAGAGCTGCTTGGAAGCCTGATGGTGTGTGAAGTTAGTGAGCCAAATGGAGTTGTTCTCCCACAAGAACCACTCGGCTGATCCTTCTTCAATATGCCCTTCACCAACATGCAGTGTTTCCTTGATTGAATTAGCTCTCACACCAATATTTGCGTCTAGAGCCTTTGCATTGAGGGCTATCTGAAAACGGCTGTGGCGCTGAAGTTGCCTGAGAATGTGGAGTTGGTGGCATGTGAAACCCGCATGTGGAGCATTCGTTTGTGTGGGATGTTCTACCAGGTTCATTCCTAGATAATGCACTCAAAGGGCACTAAGCATAGAGTGTGAAAACTGAGTTTCCTTGAGAGCTGCTTGGAAGCCTGATGGTGTGTGAAGTTAGTGAGCCAAATGGAGTTGTTCTCCCACAAGAACCACTCGGCTGATCCTTCTTCAATATGCCCTTCACCAACATGCTGTGTTTCCTTGATTGAATTAGCTCTCACACCAATATTTGCGTCTAGAGCCTTTGCATTGAGGGCTATCTGAAAACGGCTGTGGCGCTGAAGTTGCCTGTGAATGTGGAGTTGGTGGCATGTGAAACCCGCATGTGGAGCATTCGTTGTGTGGGATGTTCTACCAGGTTCATTCCTAGATAATGCACTCAAAGGGCACTAAGCATAGAGTGTGAAAACTGAGTTTCCTTGAGAGCTGCTTGGAAGCCTGATGGTGTGTGAAGTTAGTGAGCCAAATGGAGTTGTTCTCCCACAAGAACCACTAGGCTGATCCTTCTTCAATATGCCCTTCACCAACATGCAGTGTTTCCTTGATTGAATTAGCTCTCACACCAATATTTGCGTTCTAGAGCCTTTGCATTGAGGGCTATCTGAAAACGGCTGTGGCGCTGAAGTTGCCTGTGAATGTGGAGTTGGTGGCATGTGAACCCGCATGTGGAGCATTCGTTTGTGTGGGATGCTCTACCAGGTTCATTCCTAGATAATGCACTCAAAGGGCACTAAGCATAGAGTGTGAAAACTGAGTTTCCTTGAGAGCTGCTTGGAAGCCTGATGGTGTGTGAAGTTAGTGAGCCAAATGGAGTTGTTCTCCCACAAGAACCACTCGGCTGATCCTTCTTCAATATGCCCTTCACCAACATGCAGTGTTTCCTTGATTGAATTAGCTCTCACACAATATTTGCGTCTAGAGCCTTTGCATTGAGGGCTATCTGAAAACGGCTGTGGCGCTGAAGTTGCCTGTGAATGTGGAGTTGGTGGCATGTGAAACCGCATGTGGAGCATTCGTTTGTGTGGGATGTTCTACCAGGTTCATTCCTAGATAATGCACTCAAAGGGCACTAAGCATAGAGTGTGAAAACTGAGTTTCCTTGAGAGCTGCTTGGAAGCCTGATGGTGTGTGAAGTTAGTGAGCCAAATGGAGTTGTTCTCCCACAAGAACCACTCGGCTGATCCTTCTTCAATATGCCCTTCACCAACATGCAGTGTTTCCTTGATTGAATTAGCTCTCACACCAATATTTGCGGTCTAGAGCCTTTGCATTGAGGGCTATCTGAAAACGGCTGTGGCGCTGAAGTTGCCTGTGAATGTGGAGTTGGTGGCATGTGAAACCCGCATGTGGAGCATTCGTTTGTGTGGGATGCTTCTACCAGGTTCATTCCTAGATAATGCACTCAAAGGGCACTAAGCATAGAGTGTGAAAACTGAGTTTCCTTGAGAGCTGCTTGGAAGCCTGATGGTGTGTGAAGTTAGTGAGCCAAATGGAGTTGTTCTCCCACAAGAACCAGTCGGCTGATCCTTCTTCAATATGCCCTTCACCAACATGCAGTGTTTCCTTGATTGAATTAGCTCTCACACCAATATTTGCGTCTAGAGCCTTTGCATTGAGGGCTATCTGACAATGGCTGTGGCGCTGAAGTTGCCTGTGAATGTGGAGTTGGTGGCATGTGAAACCCGCATGTGGAGCATTCGTTTGTGTGGGATGTTCTACCAGGTTCATTCCTAGATAATGCACTCAAAGGGCACTAAGCATAGAGTGTGAAAACTGAGTTTCCTTGAGAGCTGCTTGGAAGCCTGATGGTGTGTGAAGTTAGTGAGCCAAATGGAGTTGTTCTCCCACAAGAACCACTCGGCTGATCCTTCTTCAATATGCCCTTCACCAACATGCAGTGTTTCCTTGATTGAATTAGCTCTCACACCAATATTTGCGTCTAGAGCCTTTGCATTGAGGGCTATCTGAAAACGGCTGTGGCGCTGAAGTTGCCTGTGAATGTGGAGTTGGTGGCATGTGAAACCCGCATGTGGAGCATTCGTTTGTGTGGGATGTTCTACCAGGTTCATTCCTAGATAATGCACTCAAAGGGCACTAAGCATAGAGTGTGAAAACTGAGTTTCCTTGAGAGCTGCTTGGAAGCCTGATGGTGTGTGAAGTTAGTGAGCCAAATGGAGTTGTTCTCCCACAAGAACCACTCGGCTGATCCTTCTTCAATATGCCCTTCACCAACATGCAGTGTTTCCTTGATTGAATTAGCTCTCACACCAATATTTGCGTCTAGAGCCTTTGCATTGAGGGCTATCTGAAAACAGCTGTGGCGCTGAAGTTGCCTGTGAATGTGGAGTTGGTGGCATGTGAAACCCGCATGTGGAGCATTCGTTTGTGTGGGATGATCACAAGCTTCATTTCAGTCCTAGGTACTCAAAGGGCACTAAGCATAGAGTGTGAAAACTGAGTTTCCTTGAGAGCTGCTTGGAAGCCTGATGGTTTGTGAAGTTAGTGAGCCAAATGGAGTTGTTCTCCCACAAGAACCACTCGGCTGATCCTTCTCAATATGCCCTTCACCAACATGCAGTGTTTCCTTGATTGAATTAGCTCTCACACCAATATTTGCGTCTAGAGCTTTGCATTGAGGGCTATCTGAAAACGGCTGTGGCGCTGAAGTTGCCTGTGAATGTGGAGTTGGTGGCATGTGAAACCCGCATGTGAAGCATTCGTTTGTGTGAGATGTTCTACCAAGCTTCATTTCAGTCCTAGGCACTCAAAGGGCACTAAGCATAGAGTGTGAAAACTGAGTTTCCTTGAGAGCTGCTTGGAAGCCTGATGGTGTGTGAAGTTAGTGAGCCAAATGGAGTTGTCTCCCACAAGAACCACTCGGCTGATCCTTCTTCAATATGCCCTTCACCAACATGCAGTGTTTCCTTGATTGAATTAGCTCTCACACCAATATTTGCGTCTAGAGCCTTTGCATTGAGGGCTATCTGAAAACGGCTGTGGCGCTGAAGTTGCCTGTGAATGTGGAGTTGGTGGCATGTGAAACCCGCATGTGGAGCATTCGTTTGTGTGGGATGTTCTACCAGGTTCATTCCTAGATAATGCACTCAAAGGGCACTAAGCATAGAGTGTGAAAACTGAGTTTCCTTGAGAGCTGCTTGGAAGCCTGATGGTGTGTGAAGTTAGTGAGCCAAATGGAGTTGTTCTCCCACAAGAACCACTCGGCTGATCCTTCTTCAATATGCCCTTCACCAACATGCAGTGTTTCCTTGATTGAATTAGCTCTCACACCAATATTTGCGTCTAGAGCCTTTGCATTGAGGGCTATCTGAAAACGGCTGTGGCGCTGAAGTTGCCTGTGAATGTGGAGTTGGTGGCATGTGAAACCCGCATGTGGAGCATTCGTTTTGTGTGGGATGCTCTACCAGGTTCATTCCTAGATAATGCATTCAAAGGGCACTAAGCATAGAGTGTGAAAACTGAGTTTCCTTGAGAGCTGCTTGGAAGCCTGATGGTGTGTGAAGTTAGTGAGCCAAATGGAGTTGTTCTCCCACAAGAACCACTCGGCTGATCCTTCTTCAATATGCCCTTCACCAACATGCAGTGTTTCCTTGATTGAATTAGCTCTCACACCAATATTTGCGTCTAGAGCCTTTGCATTGAGGGCTATCTGAAAACGGCTGTGGCGCTGAAGTTGCCTGTGAATGTGGAGTTGGTGGCATGTGAAACCCGCATGTGGAGCATTCGTTTGTGTGGGATGCTCTACCAGGTTCATTCCTAGATAATGCACTCAAAGGGCACTAAGCATAGAGTGTGAAAACTGAGTTTCCTTGAGAGCTGCTTGGAAGCCTGATGGTGTGTGAAGTTAGTGAGCCAAATGGAGTTGTTCTCCCACAAGAACCACTCGGCTGATCCTTCTTCAATATGCCCTTCACCAACATGCAGTGTTTCCTTGATTGAATTAGCTCTCACACCAATATTTGCGTCTAGAGCCTTTGCATTGAGGGCTATCTGAAAACGGCTGTGGCGCTGAAGTTGCCTGTGAATGTGGAGTTGGTGGCATGTGAAACCCGCATGTGGAGCATTCGTTTGTGTGGGATGCTCTACCAGGTTCATTCCTAGATAATGCACTCAAAGGGCACTAAGCATAGAGTGTGAAAACTGAGTTTCCTTGAGAGCTGCTTGGAAGCCTGATGGTGTGTGAAGTTAGTGAGCCAAATGGAGTTGTTCTCCCACAAGAACCACTCGGCTGATCCTTCTTCAATATGCCCTTCACCAACATGCAGTGTTTCCTTGATTGAATTAGCTCTCACACCAATATTTGCGTCTAGAGCCTTTGCATTGAGGGCTATCTGAAACGGCTGTGGCGCTGAAGTTGCCTGTGAATGTGGAGTTGGTGGCATGTGAAACCCGCATGTGAAGCATTCGTTTGTGTGGGATGCTCTACCAGGTTCATTCCTAGATAATGCACTCAAAGGGCACTAAGCATAGAGTGTGAAAACTGAGTTTCCTTGAGAGCTGCTTGGAAGCCTGATGGTGTGTGAAGTTAGTGAGCCAAATGGAGTTGTTCTCCCACAAGAACCACTCGGCTGATCCTTCTTCAATATGCCCTTCACCAACATGCAGTGTTTCCTTGATTGAATTAGCTCTCACACCAATATTTGCATCTAGAGCCTTTGCATTGAGGGCTATCTGAAAATGGCTGTGGCGCTGAAGTTGCCTGTGAATGTGGAGTTGGTGGCATGTGAAACCCCGCATGTGGAGCATTCGTTTGTGTGGGATGCTCACCAAGCTTCATTTCAGTCCTAGGTACTCAAAGGGCACTAAGCATAGAGTGTGAAAACTGAGTTTCCTTGAGAGCTGCTTGGAAGCCTGATGGTGTGTGAAGTTAGTGAGCCAAATGGGAGTTGTTCTCCCACAAGAACCACTCGGCTGATCCTTCTTCAATATGCCCTTCACCAACATGCAGTGATTCCTTGATTGAATTAGCTCTCACACCAATATTTGCGTCTAGAGCCTTTGCATTGAGGGCTATCTGTAAAACGGCTGTGGCGCTGAAGTTGCCTGTGAATGTGGAGTTGGTGCATGTGAAACCCGCATGTGAAGCATTCGTTTGTGTGAGATGTTCTACCAGCTTCATTTCAGTCCTAGGCACTCAAAGGGCACTAAGCATAGAGTGTGAAAACTGAGTTTCCTGAGAGCTGCTTGAAGCCTGATGGTGTGTGAAGTTAGTGAGCCAAATGGAGTTGTTCTCCCACAAGAACCACTCGGCTGATCCTTCTTCAATATGCCCTTCACCAACATGCAGTGTTTCCTTGATTGAATTAGCTCTCACACCAATATTTGCGTCTAGAGCCTTTGCATTGAGGGCTATCTGAAAACGGCTGTGGCGCTGAAGTTGCCTGTGAATGTGGAGTTGGTGGCATGTGAAACCCGCATGTGGAGCATTCGTTTGTGTGGGATGCTCTACCAGGTTCATTCCTAGATAATGCACTCAAAGGGCACTAAGCATAGAGTGTGAAAACTGAGTTTCCTTGAGAGCTGCTTGGAAGCCTGATGGTGTGTGAAGTTAGTGAGCCAAATGGAGTTGTTCTCCCACAAGAACCACTCGGCTGATCCCTTCTTCAATATGCCCTTCACCAACATGCAGTGTTTCCTTGATTGAATTAGCTCTCACACCAATATTTGCGTCTAGAGCCTTTGCATTGAGGGCTATCTGAAACGGCTGTGGCGCTGAAGTTGCCTGTGAATGTGGAGTTGGTGGCATGTGAAACCCGCATGTGGAGCATTCGTTTGTGTGGGATGCTCTACCAGGTTCATTCCTAGATAATGCATTCAAAGGGCACTAAGCATAGAGTGTGAAAACTGAGTTTCCTTGAGAGCTGCTTGGAAGCCTGATGGTGTGTGAAGTTAGTGAGCCAAATGGAGTTGTTCTCCCACAAGAACCACTCGGCTGATCCTTCTTCAATATGCCCTTCACCAACATGCAGTGTTTCCTTGATTGAATTAGCTCTCACACCAATATTTGCGTCTAGAGCCTTTGCATTGAGGGCTATCTGAAAACGGCTGTGGCGCTGAAGTTGCCTGTGAATGTGGAGTTGGTGGCATGTGAAACCCGCATGTGGAGCATTCGTTTGTGTGGGATGCTCTACCAGGTTCATTCCTAGATAATGCACTCAAAGGGCACTAAGCATAGAGTGTGAAAACTGAGTTTCCTTGAGAGCTGCTTGGAAGCCTGATGGTGTGTGAAGTTAGTGAGCCAAATGGAGTTGTTCTCCCACAAGAACCACTCGGCTGATCCTTCTTCAATATGCCCTTCACCAACATGCAGTGTTTCCTTGATTGAATTAGCTCTCACACCAATATTTGCGTCTAGAGCCTTTGCATTGAGGGCTATCTGAAAACGGCTGTGGCGCTGAAGTTGCCTGTGAATGTGGAGTTGGTGGCATGTGAAACCCGCATGTGGAGCATTCGTTTGTGTGGGATGCTCTACCAGGTTCATTCCTAGATAATGCACTCAAAGGGCACTAAGCATAGAGTGTGAAACTGAGTTTCCTTGAGAGCTGCTTGGAAGCCTGATGGTGTGTGAAGTTAGTGAGCCAAATGGAGTTGTTCTCCCACAAGAACCACTCGGCTGATCCTTCTTCAATATGCCCTTCACCAACATGCAGTGTTTCCTTGATTGAATTAGCTCTCACACCAATATTTGCATCTAGAGCCTTTGCATTGAGGGCTATCTGAAAAAGGCTGTGGCGCTGAAGTTGCCTGTGAATGTGGAGTTGGTGGCATGTGAAACCCGCATGTGGAGCATTCGTTTGTGTGGGATGCTCACCAAGCTTCATTTCAGTCCTAGGTACTCAAAGGGCACTAAGCATAGAGTGTGAAAACTGAGTTTCCTTGAGAGCTGCTTGGAAGCCTGATGGTGTGTGAAGTTAGTGAGCCAAATGGAGTTGTTCTCCCACAAGAACCACTCGGCTGATCCTTCTTCAATATGCCCTTCACCAACATGCAGTGTTTCCTTGATTGAATTAGCTCTCACACCAATATTTGCGTCTAGAGCCTTTGCATTGAGGGCTATCTGAAAACGGCTGTGGCGCTGAAGTTGCCTGTGAATGTGGAGTTGGTGGCATGTGAAACCCGCATGTGAAGCATTCGTTTGTGTGGGATGCTTCTACAAGGTTCATTTCTAGTCCTAAGGCACTCAAAGGGCACTAAGCATAGAGTGTGAAAACTGAGTTTCCTTGAGAGCTGCTTGGAAGCCTGATGGTGTGTGAAGTTAGTGAGCCAAATGGAGTTGTTCTCCCACAAGAACCACTCGCTGATCCTTCTTCAATATGCCCTTCACCAACATGCAGTGTTTCCTTGATTGAATTAGCTCTCAACACCAATATTTGCGTCTAGAGCCTTTGCATTGAGGGCTATCTGAAAACGGCTGTGGCGCTGAAGTTGCCTGTGAATGTGGAGTTGGTGGCATGTGAAACCCGCATGTGGAGCATTCCGTTTGTGTGGGATGCTCTACCAGGTTCATTCCTAGATAATGCACTCAAAGGGCACTAAGCATAGAGTGTGAAAACTGAGTTTCCTTGAGAGCTGCTTGGAAGCCTGATGGTGTGTGAAGTTAGTGAGCCAAATGAGTTGTTCCTCCACAAGAACCACTCGGCTGATCCTTCTTCAATATGCCCTTCACCAACATGCAGTGGTTTCCTTGATTGAATTAGCTCTCACACCAATATTTGCGTCTAGAGCCTTTGCATTGAGGGCTATATGACAATGGCTGTGGCGCTGAAGTTGCCTGTGAATGTGG